>NW_026857267.1:0-27253 GCF_026571515.1 Ruditapes philippinarum
CAAAAAAACACGTAGGCTGGGAATCAGTCTACTTAGCTACACTAAAGTACCCCCTTTAATAAAGGACATTAAGACAGATTTGACAGAGAACAAACTTTAAAGGTAGATACTTTTAGGTTTAAGAACGTATTAAAAATGTTGGATAATTGATAGTAAACAATAGGGAAATGATGACCCTAGATCGCTCACCTCAGATTAATAATATTCAGATTGTTTCATACTGAGTTGTGACAAAATTGGACTTCTTAGTCATAATTCATATACCTTTTGTAGTAGATAACAAAATGATACTACACGATAAATATCTGAGATAGCCTGGTGAATACAGTTTCTTAAAAGAAGTTTTCTTTAGTTGGCTTTCTTTTTAAGTAAAATATGTGACTCCCAGGGTGGGTCATTTCTGGCGACAGAGTCATTACTTATAATTATAAATTTGTAGAACAGTACATGCCAAAAATCTTGTCTTCAAAGAAGAAGATTTAATTTTGTTTTTCCATATAAGTCTATATAAATTATGTGACCCTAGGGCATGGCCAATCTTGACTATATTGGCATGATTAATAATATGCATAAAAGTAAGGTCAAACACCTTAGCTCCGAGGAAAAGACCTTTAAAGTTTCTTTGTATCTACAGTGACCTATTGAAACCGTTTATGGAAGACTACATACTTATGCCCACTGTAATGATTCATATGACGACGACTTTACTGCTTTATTGGTATTAGAAGACATCAGGTACCTGATATTGGCGAACTTGGTCGATTTCCTTGCTCTGTTATTTGTAAAGTAAACTCGATCCATTAAATTTTTGCTTAAAATGATTAAAATCAATTATTTAGCAGTCTATATATCATATGTACATGTATAAAGATCACTGTGACAATATTAGCAGTATATGTTGGGCAATAAGAATGAATTCTATAATTGATCATTTAGGTTTTACTAATATAAGATTTTTTTTGATAGCAATATGAATTATCTTAATATTACAAAAATAGAATAAGAGACCCATTAATCTGCCAAAATTGGAAAGCTGTTGTAATTTTAAAAGCAGTTTTGAATTTGAAAAATATCTACAGTCGATACTGTTTTAAACGATAATATGAGAACGGTTGTATCAAATATAAGACTTAAGTCTCATGTTGTTTTTTTTTCAGACAGAAACTGGTAGATTTAACAATGTTGATTGAATTGATAGAAATTGTAAAATATTTTGACAAAATTTAATTTAAAATGAATATCATTTTGTTTTATTTTGTCTTATATACAGATCAAAATATATAGGTCAATTCTCATGGCAAACTCTACAACGATTTAACAAATTATTGCCTTCAAGGAATAGGAAAACCAATTTTAAAACTTGTATTATAGCATAAAATCGGCTATTTTTCCCTCTTTTGCCCATGTTATAACGGGACCAAAACCATGTGTTAACATAGTCACGCGCTCTTGTTATAGCCCGGTTTCACCTATGCGCAATACATACAGGGCCCAGTAAACAATCAAACAAAAAATGACGATTTGGCCTGTTTGCCGAAGAGTCATGCGCTCTTGTTATATTGAAATTTATTGATTCGAGGGCCTCAGTCGCATATTCAAGTAACTATGCCGGAAAAACGGCGTATAGACATCGGTGCTAATCTTGGTTGTCGCCCTTTCTAAGAAACGGACAGTTGTCAATGTAAACAAATACAGTAGAATCTACCTGTCATTCAGTTTAACACTCCGATTAACTTACAAAATTAGATAACACAAATTAATATGAGAAAATGTTTTTTATTTATGTTAATGTTGATAAATGCTCTTTATATTTCTTTGAGAGAATAATGCTTAGTGCCTGATTTTTTTATAAACTTGTTTGCTTGAAAAAAAAAACGATTCTGATGTCACTGATCTTTTTTTTACCGTCAATCTGAAATCATTCTAAGAATTTCTGAGGTCATGTTTTGTCTTGGGTAGAGTAATGTAACGTTTTTTTTCTTGAGATAATAAATCTCCAAAGGCCAAGCTTTGTTAAATCAATTAAAATTCAAAATTTCGTTCGGTTCCGAGAATTTTCCAAGTTGTTGGCCCCGGAAAAATGAAACGCATACGTAAAACATAGAATTGGATAAATACCGTCCAAGCACAAGACTTTAATGTAATTGTGTTTTGTATAAACTATACATCACGAATCTGTTTGAAAATTTTATGCTATAATAGCGTCAACGCACGTTTATTTCGTGTTATAAAGTCTGCAGAGTCCCTCGGAACTGTTGGAGCCCTCGCCCTACCGGGCTCGGGCACCAACCGTTCCTCGGGACTCTGCAGACGTTATAACACGGAAAAACGTGCGTTAACCCTATAAAATTCATAACAAATGTGTCACAGGATGAGACTTACGCATCATCTTTCCTAAATATAGTAAACGGTTCTGAACTGTGACATTTTTTTGAATATTTTATTTTTTAGTTGGACGCCAAATGTCGCAGGGTGAGAAAAATGGCTTACACATCATCTGCCCTTAATAGTGAACAGTTCTGAAGATTGACAAATGGTTTATCTTGACGTTCAGATACTCTTGACTTATACATGTTTACTGATCGTGAGCATTATATTTGTACATATATTTATGTTTGTTTGTTTATTTGTAATATATCACATGTATTGCCTTGACATAATAATATTCTGCTGAATGCTAATAAACTTTGAACTTGAACTTGTTGTTGTTTTATATAATTAATTTTCTGTATTTCTTCAGTATATTCAAAAAGATAAAAATAAACAGTTTTAAACAAACAAATGTGTATCCAATATTCATGAGATTTTCTTTGAGCAGAAAAACAAATACATAAACAAAACGGTTAAAATAAAAGACTCATAATGACCGCAATGGTCTCACTATATAGTTCATCTTAACGAAGAAAGCAACTTCTTCAATCTCAAAAATAGATGGATGAAAGTTGAACAATCTATTTATTAGCATTTATTTAATTTGATGATCATCAGTCATTTACTACTGTGACTTTAAACCCTTCTTAATAAGGCAGGTTACAGTACGCAGCTCTGTGAATTCACACAAAGTAAGACAGTGACCTATCTAAACATCCTATTTAGTGAAACATGCGACCGATGCGCACGCAGGAAAGAAGATACAGACTAATCACAAATATTTGAATTCGAGACGATATTCCTATATAAGCCTCCGTGTCATTATGTAAACTTAACAAAGTATTCTGTTTTTCAGCGAAATTTCACTGCATATTTTTTTGAATAAATAAACTGGTATTTGTAAAACCCAATACGATAGACGGTACAAATATAATTTTTGTTCCAAATATTTTTTTCTCTAATCTGTCATTATTTTATATCAGGTAAGTGTAGAAGCGAACCATCTAATTCTTGTAAATAACTTACATGTACACCGAATTGTTTAGTACTATGGTTTAATACATTTGGACTTTTTTGAGCCAGTTCTACACGTAAGCCAAAAATTGCAGAAAAATAAAATCAAAAACGTTTCTTGTATTGGTACTTGTGCCCCGTGCAGATCATCAACTGTCACGTGTATTTTGGCACCGTGCCATCTTGATTTAAAAGAGAGTAAATAGAGGATATTTATTTGTTTGTTTGTAAGATGAAATTTTATTTCATCGAGTGAGCTTTAAAAACAGTATTTTACGAGTGGCGTAGCCACGAGTGAGACTACTGTTTTGAAAGTTCACGAGATTAAATAAAATTACATCTTACACAACAAACAAACAAATTTTCTTTTTATTTTATGCTTAACAACAAGTTAAAACGAAATTTCCTTGATATTTACTTTTATATTGAATTCTGTTTTCACCATTGGTAGCCTCTCTATTAGTCGAATTTCTCATAAAATACAAGAAGTCTTGGGCTGAAAAATAAGTTCGCCAATCAACGTTAAATGGTGATGATATTATTCATTTTATTCAAATAATATGAAATATCGCTGTTTAAATAATAAAAAACAAACAATTCTAGTAGGAGAAAAAGTCCAACCATACATCCATTTTTCTGTTACTTACGGCAAATTTATATTAGACTTGGCTCTGTAAAAGGTAAGCGGCAGCCATTTTTAAAAGTCGTTTATTTCACAGCAGGAAAATAATTGTGTTTAATTCAAAGGGGTATCATTTGGATTTGTTAGTCATACATCTTTTGAAAGAAAGAAAGCTTTTTTTGAGGATTGTAACAAACAATTAATAAGTATTGACAGACGTGTAAACAATGAAAAAACGACTAGGAAATTAGAACACATGGACTTTTTGAAAGGCTGCCTTACACACTTACGAACGCTTGGTTATTTACTTATTCTTTGGGCTGATGTCTGTCATTGTTTTCAAGTTATTCGGCAGTTATTGCTTGTAGGATACTTAAATGTGCCCAAATGTCACCAAGAGCAGTTCTGCATGTGGAAGGAATTGTATTTTACAGACTGTAAAATTGAAACAAACATTTATAGACGATATTTGGTGATTGGTAATTTGAATGAATTGAAGTAAGTTTTCTTCTTTTTAATACTTATGAAATTTCAGTTATTTATCAATTTCAGCTTTGCTTTTCTCTAAACAGCCCTGACAATGTCAGAATTGTCAACAGTAATAAAATTGAGGTACCGCAAAGGGAAAATCTTAAAAAGTAGTCTCATCTTTGAAAAGTGTGTAATTATATTTTGATAACTTTCACTGTGAAATTATCTAATATAATTTTTCACGGATAAATCAGTTATCCACTAAAAAAGCATTAAATAACACAGTTTTAATTTCTAGAATTTTATTTGAATTCACCAGTGTGGATGTTTCACTTGTCATATGCTACCCATTCAATTCAGCAAAATTTATAATTTAGCTTAATACTTGAACTCATTTCAATTATAATTGTACAATAATTCTAATCTAAACATGTCTAAACCAAAATCACGTGAAAGAAATACTTTTCTTGTAAGTGGTTCGAAAGGTTACAAAACACTAGGTGATTACGTAATTGACCTATGTGCTGAATTGATCAGTTCATCGTTGGCTAAATTATGAAAAGATTTGAAGTATTTTAAGTGCGAATCAAAATGCCGGAAAATATATTCATGTGTTGTGAATCTTCAAGCAACCTAGTCCCACCACTCGCACTATTACATTTCACCCATACCCTGTCGCCCTTTCTAAGGTGAACAAATATTTTTGATGAATTGCAGACGTATGTATTTCCCTCATAATAATGAGAAGCGGAGTAGTAAGTGTTGTTAATCATGATATTAACATACATATGTACACCAGTGTAAAGACAAAACTGGTAACTAAACGAATAAGATCCGCCCACCGGTGCTGTAAAGTATCCAGTTGTATTGCTGTATGCTCCGCCCATGTTGACGAGGTTTGTTGTGAAGATGAATCTCTCGCCACTACTTACAAGGTATGTTGTCAGAGCATGCGCGAGAAACACCACAGTGGCTGTAAAATTATACAAATAAGATTGCTAATGCTGTACTTGTATGTTGAAAGACATTTCAATGATCATAAAACCACGCCTAACAGATGCATGAAATAAATAACATTGAAAAATGCTTCAGTCACGTTTACTACATATATTTCTGACAATCTATCAATTTAAGTTCAAAAAGTGTGGCTTTTCAAAAACACTTTTTATTCGAAAAAATTGACAGAAAGAGTGAATACATCAGGTTAAAAACAACATTGACAATGAGTGGTTTTACTTATTTGACACGTATAATGACGTGACTTTCGTGCTATTATTGTTCATTTTATTATCAGTTAAGCTCAAAGTGCCCCGCGATGAGCTGTTATGATAGCAATATGTCCGTCTTTCGTTGTTGTCCATAATTTTATTGCATATCCCTGTAAAGCAAATGTTTCATTTCACGACGTGTCATATACATGTTTAGATATAACCCTGCTATCTAATAAACCTGTGGTGAAATTGATATCATGTTGAAAAGATTGATTAGAATTCATATGACATGTGAACGTATGTGTTATAGCATCGTTTAGCATCGTAGATACATTTATACCCCGTCATACAGTGATGTAAAGAAAATCGGACTCAGATATTCACCAAGACACTTCATTCTCGTGAAGAACTACTTTCGTTAAAATCACAATGACTGACTAGAAATTTTATTGTAGACACGGCGTTATTGTGCGACTGCACGATTTTCACGAGCTATTACTTTTATTTTAGATTTACTACTTAGAATACAGCGGCGTACCTTGTGCGAACATTCTGTTTTTGTTTTTTCTCTACTGCTGTTTTTTTTCCTAACATGTCATATTTGAGCAGTATCTTTTTCTATAACCAGTGATGGTAAACAATATAATTATATGCATGTGAGAATGTTTTGTGTATGCAGAGGAGCATCTGAGTTCCCCCACAATCGGATGAATACTTATATATACCTATTGTATAATTATTTTATCATTCATGTTATAGACCTGCTTTTTATACCGGACACTATTATTGCTACAAAATATTGTTAAACCTCATGTTGTATACTTTGATATACCTGACTGAATAAAGTATCTGTCGTCGAAAAGTCCAAAACTTGATTGAGTTAATATATTTTTTATCACGCCTACGTTAGCAATCGCAATTATGTACAAAAATGCAACAAATGCACGAAAAGAACCACGTACTGCCGGTAATTCGTTAACTTCGTTGCATGTTGTTTTCAAATCATTATCGACTTATTGTTATAAAACAGATTTTGCAACCGTCAAGTCGAATGTTCATACGGAAAAGTGAATGAATTCAACATAGGAAAAAGAAGACATCCCTGAATAGTCATAACAGTCCGGACAAGGGACATCACTCGAAAGCATTTGAAATCAAATTTAATGGATGACAACCTCAGTGTTTGTATTACAGAGTAACATTGCTCGTTATAGCCCGCCTAAAGCAAAATTAACATGTATTTTTTATTACTAATCATGAAGTATTGATATTTAATTTAGTTATTTGGAACTGATTTCAACAACGTATAAATTTGTTCAAATTTCCTTTGGGATTCAATTTTGTTTTGCTAAAATTCAAAGTTCTTACCACATTGTTTCTGGTTACAATCTTGCACCTCTGTCACTGGTCCAGCGCAATATTGCCCATATAGAGATGGTGATGGATTCGTACATTTTCTGAATCTTGATCGCAAACCTCCATCACATGTTGCTGAACAAGATGTCCATGTTCCCCAGGAAGACCATCCTCCGTCTGAATTTAAAAAAAAACTTTGTGTTGAAAATTAGTATCGATGTTTGTTTACTATATACATGTAGTTCAAATCTGTCCTTTGGAGCAGAGAGTCAATGCCTTTTGTCAAAACACCTCATGTATGTTTTCTGCTTTGATTTCACTCACAGTGAACAAACTTATTTGATTCGTTTTATTATTTCATTTTCTGGTATTTTTAACAGGGAATATTTTTTCCACATTTATAGAGCGTAAACCGTTTAAAGGGCTTTCTTTCTAAAAATATTCTTATCACAAAGAGAAAACAAAGAGAATCTTTTTTCTGTACCATTGTTTATGATAAATACATTACTTACTCGCACAAGGACCCAGCATACATTGTTTGTATTCTAATGGATCCCCAAAGCAATGGTCTCCAAAGCGTGATGGGTAAGGATTTGTGCAGTTACGAACCCGTCTCTGTACCCCAACATCGCATGTTACTGAGCATGCACCCCAATTTCCCCATCCTGTCCATCCACCGTGAACTAAAAGAAACGAATCACTTTCGGAAATAAGAATGATGCATGTTTAACAGACGTGGTCATGATATCAAAGGTTTAGATAATGACTTGATGAAAAAAAGACTGAACTTTTTTTAACATGACAGGATTAGAAATTGTTTTGCGCGATTAATATTTATACTCAAATTGATGTACGTCTAGAGTCTAGACAAAAAAACTTGTCCTCAAAATTTCAGATAATTCGCTCACTCCATATTCCAGAATAATTTTTCTGATTGTTAAAAGATGACCCAAAATTGAAAAACGATGCAACGATTTTCTCTGAAATCGGCACAAATGAAAAGCACAAATTTATGGGGTGTTTTTGTAAATTATGAGTTTACTTTTTAATTATCTTTTGCAATTCTTTCTGTTTTGAGGGCCCGGGATGATTTATATTAGAATTTCATTTTTTATTCTTTGGGATCGTAGCAGAGTTTCATTTAAGACAACTGACAATCCTGACACTTTCTTGTAACGAAGCATATTTAAAATGCACCATTTAATCGGTTGTTTTAACTTTTTGTTATAATATGCAATTTTACTTATAACTTACTTGGACATAGCTGTTTTAAACATGATTTTGTATCGGTTTTGTTCCCAACACAATCAAGGCCATTGTGAGCTGGCGGAGGGTTGGTACATGTTCGTTTTCTTGTCTGCATTCCTTTCTCGCAGGTTACGGAACAAGTCGACCATTGCGACCATTCTGCCCAGTTCCCATCCACTTAAGTAAAAAATCCCATTAAACGCTAGAATTTTTGATGTGCGCAAAAGTTTTATTTAAAAGATCGCAATTATTTTGTGTGGGTTCTATAATGGATTTTCAAAGAGCTTACTATTTTGTTATTTAATATGCCCAATGAGTCAAACTTACGAGTCAAACAGGCGTCAAATGTAAAAAATTACATGATTGCAAATAAGTAAAACAACGTCAATTATAAAAATATCAAATTCTGTTCTATGTCACAATAAGATAAAAGAATTTCAATCACTGCTATTGATATTGTATATTAATAACACGTGTATTTCTGAAAATTTTTAACTTTGATACAATGACTGATGATGATTTAGAAGTTTTATCATTTGTATTTTATTTTCTTTACTGATAATATTGTTTGTTTTTTTCTTTACTACCGCTGCAAAAACCTTGCTTTTAGCTTGAAAACAGTTGCGAGATACCATTGTCTGAAAATTGGAGTCTTATAAATAATGTTAATGTTAAACAAAAATATGTGCTTTTAAAGAAACGATCATACATAAAAGCAAATGAGTTAATGACAAATGGGTTGAACATTGAATATTAAAAACCCATAATGCCTGAACAATTGATATCTTTATATTCATTAAAGCTATTTCTATTTTTTGTTACACATTGATTACAGAGCTGAGTCGTCTTCAGTTTCTTTTGTGTGTTGGCAATTAGTACAATTACAGTTTTTTTTTTTCATGGAAGCAACATTTCTTACATTTTGAAACATCTTTTACAAAGTAGTTCACATTCAACGCTATTTTCTTCAAGTAATAAGCATCTCACATATATGTATTCTAAATTCATTATTATAAAATTATAAAACACTTATTTTCTTTATCTACCGAACGAAAAATGTATTCATTTCCGAGGAATAAAGTGCCTTTAAATTTAATTACTCAGGTGTTAGACTTACTTATAAGGGTAATATATATCGTGAAGTAAAGGCATTGTACGATCGAGATCTGAAGCATTTGACAAAATAAGTCTAGACATTAAAACAAAACTTACTCTAATCGGTTCCATGTTAGAACCCATTTTCTATATGGGTCAGAGATATGAGTTTTGCTATATGGGTCAGAGATATGAGTTTTGTGTATACAATTTTTAAAGATATTAAAATATTAAAAAAAAAACTACATTTAATTTACGTTTTTGTAAATATGTATTATGTTCCAACATTTGCCGCTTGTGGTGAACTCTGCAGAAATACTACTACTCTTACAGGAATGTGTAACTTACAAAAATTCTCACCTAATGTGCAGAGGCCGCAGAATTTCGGACAGACATTTTTCGAATGCTGAATGTCTTTGCATATGTTGAACATTGCATTTAAGTAAGCACAATCTACTTTCACATCGTCCATACACGTTGTAGCTGAAATTTTAACGTAATGTTATGATGAAGTCTGAATTTATCACAACCAATATTACAAAAATACAAAAGGAAACCCATGAAAATGCGATTACATTTTGTAAAAAAAGGAATGTTAAAAAAGCTTAATTTGGACATTATGTTGTTACGGCATATGGTTTTATTTTTTTTATTTAAGTTATGCATTTACATTAATTGATTATTTCTATAACTTATTGTACACTGAAATATCCTTTTTATATAATTATAATTTATATAATTATAATTTGTAACCTGTTTCTGATTTCTTTTTAACTTTAAAAGTAATTACAGCTTTTAAAATGATGTTTAAGTACTTTTTACTTTTTTAAATATTTTTAAGGTTGTGGTGGTAATATTGAAAAAAAGGCTATTTTGTTCAAAGTAAGTTTTGTGAAGGTGATTTGCTGCGTTTATTGTCCCTTAAATCTTTATGTTTTCTATGTAAATGTTGTTTTTGTTGGTATATAATTTTGCTTCATGTCGAACACTTGGATTCGCGTTTGACCTGGGACAAATTTTTTATTTAGGGATACTAAAGCGAATTAATATATAGATTTTACTTACAACGCCAAGATATAACCAAGATATAACTAAGATGCTCTCGTATCTTGTTTATTCAGAGAGACTCATATATAGTATATGCCAGAAAAGTAGCTTTATACCAAGGGTAACAAATTAAAATTAAGAAAAGGCAGTTTATTCTATTTACTCTTTATGCTAACTTAGATCTACAAAAAGGAACTTACGTTTAAAGTGGATACATAACTGGTTGTTACATCTCTCTGTACTGCAGCATTCATGGCAGCTCGTTTCTCGCTCACTAACCTCCCGACCAACAATTCCTGATTGAATACCACATTGCTACATATAAAACATTAGATAATGTCAGCATGAGTGTCAGTATATACAAGTAAATGTTTGTTAAAGGCACTTAATAAACCGAAAAGTGAAATCAAATTCAAATGTCATTTACTTTAATGATTTCTTCGACAATTAATGAATTCAAACTTTATTTATAATTGCAATCATCCAGTGCCAAAAGAGTCATCTTTTTATCATTAAGTGCGCTTGGTATTTGCCGTTCCCTGCAAACCTAGTTAGTAAGAATTACCAGAGAACTTACTTCGTTATTAGTGCAGCCCATTGTGAACTTTGTGTCTTGTCCAGATGTAAAAGAGTTTGTATAACATGACTACAATTTAGTAACAAAAACTATGTAACATGAGACACGTACATCTTAGAAAAATCTTAGCATAAAAATCGTTATTCGAGTTTCGATCTACATTGTATTTAAATAGAATGAGGAATTACATTTGTAAGACATTGATTACGATTATATTTGAACTTCCTGACTTTTGAAGCATTGATTCTTTGAATCAAACTAAACTCGTAGTTCAATAATGAACCATGTATTTTCATAGTTGATATATTCATGGTCTGCAAGTACACCCATATTATATTTAAGATATTAAATTAAGACATCGTTTTTATTATCATTAGTTAAGAATAAGTGAAGGTGACTAATTAAAAAGATAATGATGATATGATACCTGTCCAGTTCGACATTGTGTGGTTGAGATACAGTTGTTGACTGATGACACACCCGAACATGAGTAGCATTCCAGACAATCTGATTTACAATGTGTAATAGCTATTTGCTTTATACAACTTAATTGTTAATCATATAAATTAACAAGAGATAACAAAAAATTGTTTGAGCTTTTATTCTACCGTGAAAACATATAACGTAACATTGCTTTTATTTGGAAAAAATCTAGTTATTTCATGTTTCAGTTAAAATTACTAAGTGTTATTACATTGCTCAATTTTAAATATGATGACTATTGATACGTTATTTTTTATGTGATTGTATTTTTTTGTATGGAAATAAGCAGATCTTTCCAGTAAGTAATGTAACATTTGTTATCGTAAATATTTGCGATACTTGTTAATACATGCAAATTCAATGCACTTCCTTTAAGGTCAAAATAAGTTGGCGTTGTGTATCTTTATAGTTAAAAAGGCGAGACTCTTTATGCTCTTGACTTTTATTATTTCAATAAGTATAAAACTAAGAATAGAGAAAATATATATCATAAAATACAAACCAACTGTGTACAGTGTTCCAATAAGGAGAATAATTAGTATGTCTGAAAACAAATGACAAATGTAGACACTTTATAATTAATTACGTCGTATAAAACCCAGCAACTTTACACGGGTGTTTAAATAATTAGATAAACAAAAATTCTTTGATAAAACATAAAGCATTGTCATTTACAAATTCAAAAGATTTTTGTGTTACCTTTACATTTTGTACTACATGTAAAACAGTATTCATTTTGCGTGTGCAAACTTTTAAAAGAGATCGACAGTTATAGCAAAGTAATCATAAAAAACAGAACCGTACAGACATATTTTAGAATTTTCATAAGAGACGTTGAATGAAATTACATATTATATATATTTGTGGTAAAAGACTTGTTCAATTTCCAACAAGTACAGTAAGGGAACAATGTTACAAAAGGACGAGAGAAAAAATGCAACAAAGGTGATGGATTGTAAACATCTGCAAATAAATACTTGTTTGAAATGAATTAGGAAAATCTATGATTGTGCCTAAATGCAATGAAAGTGTTTATAGATCTAGATGTTTATTTTTTTTTTTTTTTTTAGATTTTAGTCAAAAATGGAACGAGTTACCTTGGCGTTAAAATTTGCTAACAAAATAGATCCAATGAAGTAAAGTTATTTTTATACATTAAACATTTGGTAAACCAAATTTATATTTAAAATCAAAACACTTACATGATGCTAGCATTGTTAAATGATGTTTCACTACAGGTTTGTCAGTCTTTACTCCATGTCAAGATTAGAAAGAAATGACCTGGGTTGATTATCTTGCCATATATAAGCGATTGGAGATATCATTCTTAATTGATAAGGTCATATAATACAAATGTCATTTACATTAAGAACAAAACCGCAATCTGACACACTTTATGTTATTTCAAAATTTGTACTACTAACTCATCTGTATTGTTTAAAGAGTTCTTTAAAGGTCCATTATGCCCCATTAAGGAATCCTCTATTTTTTTCAAAAACTTTTTGATTTTTATGACCCGTCAAAATTTAAAAAAAGTTACTCATTGGCCAATATTCATGAATTACCTGAACCATCTTCTTCTTCTGTTGTTGCTGTTGGATTTTTTTGTTTTTTGTTTGTTTTTTTGTTTGTATTTTGGCAATAAATACAGATATTATGATTTAGTATATTGTACGGAAGTAAAAATACTACATTCTTTGTACTTGTTTACATTTTGCTTCATTTATAAGGACTAATTTCACATGCAGCCCTACAATCTTCAGGTGATCAGGCATGTAACATGCGCTTGAACTATTACTAGTATGTAAACGTTATAAAAAAATGTTTGCCCCTTTTTAGTGAATGAAATATTTATTCGTTTCTGTGGCATAATGTTCCTTTAAAATGTTAAATGTTGATAAATATTATTTTTGATTTAGTAATCTACGTTTAATTAGAATGGGACAAAACTTACGGCAGAATCTTAATAGCTTTCAAGGTATAACCCCCTAATACATTACCTCCGCTTTGAAGGGTAGAACTGCTAGAATAGCTAGAACTACTGTCACTGAGGGATGTGCGTTCCAAACCAAGAAGGGTCAACTTTGTTATTCTTTCTTTTTTCTTTTGATATTTATTATGTATCTCTCAGATGCCTAAAACTTTTTTGAATTAGACTCTCTAAGCAGGAATGTTTAAAATGGTTCATGAATAAATATTTCAAACATTTTGAGTAGAAACAATCATTTTGCCTGTGTGATTTATAATTGAATGGAAACAATCGTAAATAGGAAAACGCTTTTTTTTATATAAAGATGATCATATAGTTTCCTCATTAAATTTTATATAAAAAAGAGCTCTTCTAATAATCAAGCTTTAGTTAAAAAACGTGTCCATAATTCTTAAAACAGGTGTCCTTTAAAGCATATATGTGACCTATGTTGTCAATTTTTCAGTTTCTCATAGTGCCCATTATGGCGGGTCGGGTGTCATACTTAACCGCCTTTCGCTTTAATAGCTGTACATTAATTAAATGTATCAGCATCATTTTAAATAGTATTAAAATTAAAAGACACCATAAACTATCTGGTTTACAATCTAAACTCTGATTTTTTCCAAGAGTACTTACAGAAATATAGGAAACTTGACAAGAGAAAAAGTGCATGACACAGATATGACTGTGAAAATGGAAAAGGGAATCCCATTAAAACATATAGTTATTCCTTTCAAGTGGCATTATGCATATCCAAGTATAAATGGTCAATGAACATGCAAATATATAGTAACTTTACACAATTTTGTTCAATTTTATATTTAACAATGAAACTAATAATCCAATGAATTTCTATAAATATCCGTTAACGCTCAATTCTTTAAAAAAGAGTGTGACAGTCTTTATAATTTAGGTAGTTTCTATATCATGTATATTGTATCATAAACAATTTTCATTTTAAATTATTGGTCAATCACCGTAATAATAACCAATCTTTTGACATATATTAAGCATAATGCAACTACAAGTTATTAACTGAAAATATTTGAAATACATTTTTATATATTGATATCGAATTAAAATGTGTGTCAAGTATGGAATTCAATTCATTTCAAACAGTTTTGAAAGAGTTAAAATGTCACTGCCCTAAAATATTAAGAAAGAACGTGTCAAAAAACATGACGAAATGTAGGTTAAGATAAAGTTACAAATTTGTAAATCTACGAAAAAGTAATTAATGTAGGTTAGGACACTGCTTACTTGACAAGATAAGTTTCCTTAATAAGCAGGTGCTCTTTTTTATTGTGCCAGTTTTAAGACCGATGTGATTATTACCATATGTTTGTATGCGAGGGTATTTCAAAAAGTTATAGAAGTACACAAACGTGGATCTTGAACACTAAACAAAAATGAATAAATAAATGTGGTCATCAGCAACAAGAAAATGGCGAACGTGGAAAAAGGGTAGGTTCAAACAGTGCAAAAATAGATTAAATGCCATGTAATACACGCAACCACTTAGGTTGCATTATCCTACAGTCACACATTTCTTGATTAAAAATCTATTCTTGTACTTTAGTTTTCATTTTTTCTACATGTTGCATCAAATGTGCATAATAGACAAAGAAAACGAAAACAATCATACTACAAACACATGTGGCTCATTATTCTGAAGTGACAACTGATGCTATTTTCGCTGTTTGTGCTCAAGATCGAAAGGTCGAATCTATGTGGCATAATTACTCTCTCCCGAAATTTATATGTTCATGAGAATCATAATCATGTCTTTCGTTCATCGTGTTAATATGTCGAATCATCTTTTATAGTAAATACTAATTTAATGCGAATTTATTCTAGTTTTCGATTCTATTGAAGCTATATAGATTAGCTTAATGAAAAACTCTCGAATACGTTCCTCGAACCAACCAGTACTATTAAAGCAGTGAGTGTAAAGTTTCTAGCTCATGGACTTACCCCTGACCGGGTTTCAACCCATGCGGATTACATGTACTAGTCCGACGCGTTAACCACTCCGCCACCATTCAGCAAATATTTGGCACCGGTCTTTTCTCTATTCGGTAGGCTATCGTAGCACTTTTCGTATCAAAGTATAACACCTGTCTACATCAACACAGAACATGAATCAGATTTGAGAAATAAATTGTGGATGAAATATCGATTGTTTTCCAATTTAGAATTTTCTTTTTGCTACAGGTTTCAATGGCGCGTGACTCCGAGGTAAGTCTCACAATAGGACAATAAACTAGACCGTGAGCCAACAATATGCTATCTGTAAAACATGAGACTCGGCCTTACAGAAGAAACCTTAGGAAAATTAAACAAACTGAAGTGTTTGTGATTTCATATTTAATACAGCTTGATGGCATGTTAGACCTTTTACAAGACAAGAGACTTACTATGTCAATACCTAGGAAGGTTAATTAGTATAATGACGTATCATTCTCTTAACAATATCCTGGTGAGCGGTATGGTCGAGTGATTAACGCGTCGAACTAATAAACTAACGATCGTTAGTCGTGTGGGTTTAAATCCCGTCAGGGGCAAGCCGTTATTTCCTTGTGCAAGAATTTTACACTCATTGCTCAGTACTGGTTGGTTCCAGAAACAGATTCGAAACTGTGTCTATAAACTTATAGCTTCCTATACAATTCAACTAAAAATAAAGTATGTACCAAAATATAGGGTAAGGCTACAAAATGAGTTATTTCAAATGATAAGGTAGTAACGTACATTGTCAAAACTTGTGCGAAGGTATTCGTTGTCTTTGTAAGACAGTGTTTGTTTGTGCGATTTCGGTTAGTGCATGTTATAAAAAAAAATTCGCGACTGTTCGGTTATGATGTTTTAATCTCAAAGTATTTATCTGAAGAATGAGCTCCTCTGTGCATTTATCTGGAAAAATGGGTAAATGTAAAAAAAAATCAACAACACAAAAACAACAAACAAACAAGAAACATGGCAATGCCACGAAACCAGGTTTTCAATTATCACCATTGTAGATAAATATGTTGTATTTGAAATACAAATACAAGCAACATACAATGTAACTATGTGCAATGTAAAACATGAATAATAAAGGAGGACTTGCCACAGAAGAAGTGTTCACTATTTATTCTGTATAAGGAAAAAAAGCAAAGGGCCATAATTAGGTCAAAAATTATCCAATCACCGACAATATGCGCCAGGGTACTTGATGACATAGCTTCTGTGAAAGTTTGAACAAAATCCGTTGAGAAATGTAGGACGAGTTCAGCACAGAAGAATTTGTTCACTATATATTGATAATTTTGTATAAGGAAAAAAAAAAAGGGGCCATAATTAGGTCAAATATTATCCAATCACAAAATCCTGACAATATGCGCCAGGGCACTTGATAAAAAAGCTTCTGTGAAAGTTTGGTCAAAATCCTTTGAGAAATGTAGGAGAAGTTGCGCTCGATGGAAATTGTTCACTATATATTCTGTATAAGGAAAAAAGTCAAAGGGCAATTATTAGGTTAAATAGTATCCAATCACAAAACCCGACAATATATGCGCCCGGGCACTTGATGACAACGCTTCTGCGAAAGTTTGGTCAAAATCCGTTGAGAAATGTAGGAGTTCAGCGCAGAAGAAATTGTTCACTATATACGCTCATTCTCAATAAAACACAGCATTTGATGTTCCACTGCGTAGCTCTTATACGAAGGTTTTTCTTGAGGTCAAAATGTCGTTAGAAAGGTGGCTGCCACTTTGTCTAATAGGGACACTCTCAGTTTTACATTTCTATCTGTTAATTTTCTTTTACAAGTACCATTAATGCCCTAAAATGTAACATACGTTACTGTCGCCACCTAGAATTTTCAACTTTGAAATTGTGTTTCAGAAAAATAAGTTCCAGAATAAACGAAACATGTGCAATTGGTCATTGCTGTGTGTATATGAACTTTGATTATTGGTAAAAATTATATTTGACTGTTAAAATCTCATTGGTATAATGGATGATCAAATGTCGCCAAATACATATAAATAAATAGTGACAAACCTAAAACAATAAGAAGTGAAACCCAAATTACATAATTGAATCGACGCATGCTTAATAATACAGCATATATATAATTATAAGTAAAAATAAGCTTGCAGCCTCTCAGATATCATTCTATTTTCGGAAATTTTCATTTTTTATTCAAATCTTTTCAACAGCACTTTAAAAAGAAACATACGTTACCATTATTTAAGAGCCAATCCATTCAAAGAAGATCCCAAAAAAGAAAGAAAACTAACATGTGTGTAACTCTGATATATTAACCACCAATTATGGCGGCTTAAACAGTCTTGCGTCATTTTTTAACCCACTTTCAATGTAAAAATGAAACATACGTTACAGAAACATACGTTATCAACTTTTTAAAATAAGTTTATAAAAAGGAAAATTGAAGTCAGAAAGCACGTATAACAGCAACATTAACTTCTATTTGACATTAAGTAAGTAAATTTTTTTTAACCTTTGGTCGAGTTTTAACTTGTTTAAGTAACCACTGTGAAACAAACGTTACTTTTATCAAACAGACTTTATATTGTTTACACATGCATATATAAAAACATAAAATCGCATTTTTATGACAATAGAATGATGTGCATTTGATTCCTAAATAAAAAGTTGATTTTACATGTAAGTTTAAATTCCGTGATAAAGTTCATAAATAAGCGAGTGTGAAACATACGTTACTCCAACTTACAATTCAACAATTTTTGAAAATTAAAGATAAAGTTGGGATTAGCATGCCTGTTAGTAACGGTTACCTTGTATTAGATGTAAGAAGACACACAATTGTTTTTACAAAGGAAAGATATGTTAATAATATGTTTATGTACCAGCAGAAATGTTGAAATATATTACAAGATATTGATGTTCTCAGCAACAACTAATTCGTTTCTGCAAAGAGCTTACTGGCCGTATTTCATTCTATATATAATAATGTTAAAATAATATCATTAAATATAAATTATTTTACAAAAAATAAAATTGTTTTCTCAACCTTTACTTGCATTTGAATAAAATGAAACATACCTGACATCCTATATGGGGATAAATATCGAACTGCTTAGTACTAAATTTTCCAAATATTAAGAAAGTGGAAAGTTGAATGTTTTGTAAAAAAAAATGCTAATATAAAATTTGTGTATGCATTCGACCTCTCATATATTATATATGATATATATCCTTTGAATGAAGACATAAAATAATCATTTCCAAAATTGACTATTTTTCCTTTCTACGAATATTTAACTTTGAAGAAATTGACTGAAAATTAGCAAGGTACCCAACTTCTTTGAATTTTCCTGGGTTAGAAAGTCCCTCTAGATAGAGAATTTACAGATTTGGGATATATTTTACAGACATTTGTTATTAATATGCAAGCCAATATGTTACATTATTAGATCTGAAATCTACGTTACCGAAGAAATACAGTGTCATTACCGAAATAAATGCCATCCTGTTATATCATAGTTTCTTGTTCAAAATATTTCTGGCAAACTTGCAAAACACCCTAAACTTTTACTTCAGCGATAAAAAATGACACAATGACAACATCAAATTTTTAATATTTTTCAACCTCAAATGCTTTATTTTATTGAGAATGGGCGTATATTCTGTATAAGGAAAAAAAACAAAGGGCCATAATTAGGTCAAATATTATCCAATCGCAAAACCCCGGCAATATGCGCCAGGGCACTTGATCACAAAGCTTCTGTCAAAGTTTGGTCAAAATCCGTTGAGAAATGTAGGAGTTGCGCACAGAAGAAATTGTTTACGCTCGCCCGCCCGCCGACATACATCAATCGCATAATCGGAAAACCTGGTTAAAAATAGAAATGTGCCGTCAAGCCACGGATGCCCCCGCAAAATTTCAGATGTTATAATATTTAGTTCCAAATTTGTTTTCACATTCATTTTAAGTTCAAAGCCCTTATAACTATTCAATGTTAACACAAACCATTTTTATAAAAAGTTCAAGGTACTGAAACTATTCAGTGTTAACCTTTTGTAAATTGCATATTGCATATTTGTAGCCAAAATAATGACTACATACATTTCCACAAAAGTATGAGTGCAGAAACTGAAATTTCAAAATTTTTCCAACACTTAAGAGAGATAACTTTGTCCAAAATCATTGAACTACGATATTTCTAATTTTTTTTCAAAGTTCAAGAGGATAACTCTGTCAGCTATCATCAAACCATGTCCAAATTCGAATTTGACCAGTGTATTCTTATTACATATCCATATGTTTAATTTGAGTTGAATTTGTACAACTGTTGGGGAGATAATGAACGGAAACTGAAAATATCCTTTTTTTTTTCAAAGTAATAGGGGCATAACTCTGCCAAAAATCATCAAACCATAACCAAATTATAACTTGACCTGCACAGTAACGTATTCATATGTCAAATTTGAGTTGAATGTGTTATACTGTTGGGGAGGTAATGAACGGGAACTTAAAATTTCATATTATTTTCAAAGTGAAAAGGACATTACCCTGCCAAAAATCATGGAACCATGACCAAATTCGAATTTGACTTGCGCATTCCTTTCACGTATCCATATGTCAAATTTGAGTTGAATCTGTAATACTGTTGGGGAGATAATGAACAAAAACTGAAGATTTCATATTATTTTCAAAGTGAAAGGGGCATAATTCTGCAAAAAACCATTGAACCATGACCAAATTCGAACTTGACCTGTATTTTCTTTGATACATGTATATCCATATGCCAAATTTGAGTTGAGTGTGTACAACCGTTACTAAGATAATGAACGGAAACTGATGATGACGGAATGACGCAACAGGTCCCGGCCATTTTATAAAAAAACAAAACACACCCAATGGGTGGGCCATATCCCTAACCTTACTTGGAATTAGACTATACAATGTATAAAATATTGTACTACATCAAGGTCTGGATATAAACTTACTTTTTTTGTGAAAATCATGTTTAGAGTCACATGTGTCGCCTGAAGATAGCCAACTAAGCAGTTGAGTTGTGATTGGACAGTTTCTTCCATGTAGTCGCAGCTAGTTAGTAGCATATTAAAGGTAC
The DNA here is from genome assembly GCF_026571515.1 of Ruditapes philippinarum. Lineage (NCBI taxonomy): Eukaryota > Metazoa > Mollusca > Bivalvia > Venerida > Veneridae > Ruditapes > Ruditapes philippinarum. Next base: position 20,570 of record NW_026857267.1, read on the forward strand.
TATGTAGCAGGCAAAACAAGTCATTTAAAGACCAAAACACCTTTTCTATTCAATGGCCATACTCAGTTATAAAATCATTCATCCGGAAATCTGTAAAATATGCACCAGAACTTATGTACCGAATCGCTAAACACCAAAAATAAAGTTAAAAATTCCCGTTACAAACAATTATACATGTATCAGAATAAAATAAAACTTCTATGTGTACTTACATTTATTACACACTTTCAAAACAAAAACTGGTAATATTTTCATCACAATATCTTTAGATTTTGAAAACAATATTTTCATATCATAAACATATTCTTACAACAAGAAAAAATCCGAATATTTATGTTATTCAATAACAAGAGGGCCAAGATGGCCCTAGATCGCTTACCTGACACGTCAAACACATCCGAACAATTACCTAGACAAGCGTTCTGACCAAGTTTCATGACAGGTGTGTCAAAAATGTGACCACTAGTGTTAACAAGGATTATCCATATTTGAGCAGTGTGACCTAGTTTTTGACCCCAGGTGACCCATATTCGAGCTTGACATTCGAGCAATTACCTAGACAAGCATCCTGACCAAGTTTGATGATAATTGAGTCAAAAATGTGACACTAGAGTGTTCACAAGGTTTTTCTATTTTTAGCTCTTGTGACCTAGTTTTCCATCCGAGATAAATCATGTTCAAACTTATCCAAGCATCGGCTAGACAAGCATTCTGACAAAGTGTGATGATGATTGGGTCAAAAATGTGACCACTAGACTGTTCGAAAGATTTTTCTATTTTTAGCTCCTGTGACCTAGTTTTCCACCCGAGATGACCCATGTTCGAACTCATCCAAGCAATTGACTAAACAAGCATCCTGACAAGGTTTCTTAATAATTGGGTCAAAAATGTGACCACTAGTGTTCACAAGGTTTTTCTATTTATAGCTCCTGTGACCTAGTTTTTCATCGGAGATAAACCATGTGCAAACTCATCAAAGCAATTATCTAAACAAGCATCCTGACAAAGTTTCATCATGATTAGGTAAAAAATGTGACCACTAGAGTGTTCAAAAGGTTTTTCTATTTTTAGCTCCTGTGACCTAGTTTTTCATCAGAGATGATCCATATTCAAACTCATCGGAGCGATTGACTAGACAAGCATCCACACTAAGTTTGATGATGATTGGGTAAAAAATGTGACCACTAGTGTTCACAAGGTTTTTCTATTTATAGCTCCTGTGACCTAGTTTTTGATCAAAGATGACCCATATTCGAACTCATCTGCGCAATTATCTAAACAAGCATCCTGACAAAGTTTGATGATGATTGGGTCAAAAATGTGACCACTAGAGTGTTCACAAGGTTTTTCTATTTTTAGCTCCTGTGACCTAGTTTTTCATCAGAGATGACCCATGTTCGAACTCATCCAAGCAATTGACTAGACAAGCATTCTGACCAAGTTTGATGATGATTGGTTCAAAAATGTGACCACTAGAGTGTTCACAATGTTTTTCTATTTATAGCTCCTGTGACCTAGATTTTTATCGGAGATGACCCATGTTCGAACTCATCCAAGCAATAATCTAAACAAGCATTCTGACAAAGGTTGATGATGATTGGGTCAAAAATGTGACCACTAGAGTGTTCACAAGGTTTTTCTATTTTTAGCTCCTTTGACCTAGTTTTCCATCCGAAATGACCCAGTTTCGAACTCATCCAAGCAATTGACTAAACAAGCATCCTGACAAAGTTTGATGATGATTGAGTCATAAGTGTGACAACTGGTGTGTTCACAAGCAATTGTGGACGTACGACGGACGACGGACATTCACCGATCCTAATAGCTCACCCTGAGCAAGCTCAGGTGAGCTAAAAAATCAAGCTCAGGTGAGCTAAAAAATCAATTTATTATTTTCGCCTTTATAGGGAATTTCCTTGTTTTTTTTTCACTTGATTTAAAACTGGTTAAAATCAGGCATTGATATTTTTCTGTTGATTCAACAAGAATAGAGCCACTAGGCCGCCTCAACATACAACATGTCTTAGTCCAGATGCTCAATTTCATTACTTTGATATTGAAATCACTCAAAACTACTGAATTATAATATAAAAAAGAAGCGCCGCAATGGGACGAAAACCAGGTTTTCAACGACCAGGTTTTGATGTGACAGGAATCAAAAGTTCAAAATGCTCGTTATTGTGGATATGCTGAAAATTCTATTGTAAGCAAATGACCTTGACCTTGCTCCCAGATATCTAAGTGGCAATCCCAAGCTGTCACTTAGCATGATTGATGTCAAAAGGTCAAAGAAAACTCAAGTTAATATGTGAGAACTGAATTATTTGTTTAAGCAACAGACCTTGACCTTGTTCAAAGACACCTGGGTAGCAATCCAAAACTTAAGTTATTGAGTGCAAACTGGATTTCTATAATTAGCAACAGTGACCTTGATATCAGACCCCTGGGTAGCAATCCCAAGCTGTCTCTTAATATACATGTAGGCTACCAATACACCAAGTTTGGTGTCTATAGGCCAAAGCAAACTCAAGTTATTGAGCTGAAACTGAATTTCCATTTCAAGTAACAGTGACCTTGACCTTGATCACAGACACCTTGGTAGCACTCCCAAGCTGCCTCTTAATATAAGCTACCCATACATCAAGTTTGGTGTCAATAAGCCAAAGCAAAGTCAAGTTATTGAGCTGAAACTGAATTCTATTTTAGTAACAGTGACCTTGACTTTGATCACAGACACCTGAGTAACAATCCCAGCTGCCTCTTAATATAAGCTACCAATACACCAAGTTTGGTGTTAATAGGCCATAGCAAATTCAAGTTATTCAGCTGAAACTGAATTTCTATTTACAATAACAGTGCACTTGACCTTGATCATAGACACCTGGGTAGCAATTTCAAGCTGTCTCTTGATATATGATACCTACACACCAAGTTTTGTGAAATAGGCCAAAGAAAACTAAAGTTATTTAGCAGAAACTAAATGTTGACGCCCGCCGCCTGCCAACTTTGGCATTACAATAACCAGTTTTTGTTGAAAACCTGGTCAATAAAGCGTTCAAATTTCAAATCAGTACAAAACTGTTGCATAAATTATGCAATAATAAGCAGATGAGCACAAAAAAAACAACAACAACAAAATACCCATATTCATGTAAAGAAACATTTATCTGCACATACATTTGTATATATATATAGCAAACCATTCATTGATATAAGATACACTTAAAACTACATATGCTTTTAAAAGTTACAACTGTCTATAATAAATTTAAAGTAATTAAATTAAATAACAAATCAGGTCAAAACTGATAAACATATCAGTTGAAATTATAATTGTATAGGCACACACATGTATATTAGATAAGAACTATCGTATTTCTAATTAAATAAACAAAAAAGTAAGATTCACGAATTCTAATCATTTAAAACATCATACAGAACCTCTAAGGTATATTTGTTTTGTGTATTGAACCTTGAATATAATTCACAGCACTACAATATATAGACATTGGCACAAGTTCAAAATGTCCAAAAACCTGAGGACCTTTAATTAAACATAATTTTAATTGGTTTTTATATACACTTCATTCAGATAAGAAAGGATTCCGGATTAGAAGTGTTCGGATTAGCAAGGCTCCACTGTAGTAAAAGTTCGCTGTAAGGGATATAAAAAAACTTACTCTTCAGGCAAATGCATAAAAACGTGAACCAAGCATAGATTTATATAATACCAAACCGAATATTTATTTAACCTTTAGGATTACAAAAACCAATACAGCCAAACTTGCCCTTAAGAACACCATAATCTGAAATACCTATATATAACATGAGAATTAATACAAATATTCTTAAGATTATGTACATGTTTATAAATAAACTCCTCTTGTTTCATATAATATAAAAATACTTCATAACTAAAAAATCAATTTTTTAACTTAATCTAGATCATTTGGAGTCTTATCCTTTTTTGCTTTTGTAAACACGTGGCTTCATTGTCTTCATGGACAAATTTGACTGTAACGTGTGTAGGCACTAACAAACAAAATACTCCAACATTTACAAATATACAGAATTATATACATTTAAATTTGTCACTTTTCTTGACAATAATTGAACAAGAGGGCCATGATGGCCCTGAAGTCGCTCACCTATATATAAGCCCCTGTAGCGGGGCCAGTTTAAACCCCAGGGCTTTTATTTGAACAAACTTGGTAGACACCCATTAGAAGATGTTTCATGCTAAACATCTAAGGTCTAGCTGGTCAAGGTTTTTCTTTACACATATATAGTTAAAAACAATGACACACCTGGGGCAGGGCCAGTTTGAACCCCAAGGGCTTTTATTTGAACAATCTTTGTAGACACTTACTAGAAAATGTTTCATGCTTAATATCTGAACTCTAGCTATTCGGATTTTTTGAAGAAGATTTTTAAGTTTTTGCTATACACATATACGGAAAATCAATGACCCCTGGGTTGGGGCCAATATTGACCCCAGGGCTTTTATTTGAACAAACTTTGTAGACACTAACTAAAAGATGTTTCATGCTTAATATCTAAACTCTAGCTATTTGGGTTTTTTCAAAGAAGATTTTTAAGCTTTTGCTATACACATATATTTGGAAAATCAATGACCCCCGGGGCAGGGCAAATTTTGACCCCAGGGCTCTTATTTGAACAAACTTGGTAGACACCCATTAGAAGATGTTTCATGCTTAATATCTTAACTCTAGCTATTTGGGTTTTTCCAAAGAAGATTTTTTAAGTTTTTGCTATACACATAAAAGGTAAATCAATAACCCTCGGGGCGGGGCCAATTTTGACCCCAGGGCTTGTATTTGAACAAACTTTGTAGACACTCACTAGAAGATGTTTCATGCTAAATATCTTAACTCTAGCTATTTGGGTTTTTTCAAAGAAGATTTTATAAGGTTTTGCTATACATATATAAGGAAAATCAATGACCCCCGGGGCAGGGCAAATTTTGACCCCAGGGCTTTTATTTGAACAAACTTGGTAGACACTCATTAGAAGATGTTTCATGCTAAATATCTTAGCTCTAGCTCTTTGGGTTCTTTAAAAGAAGATTTTTAAGTTTTTACTATATACATATAGGAAAAATCAATGACCCCCTGGGGTGGGGCCAATTTTGACCCCAGGGCTTTTATTTGAACAAACTTGGTAGACACTCACTAGAAGATGTTTCATGCCAAATATTTAAGCTCTAGCTCTTAGGGTTTTTTAAAAGAAGATTTTTAAAGTTTTTTCTTTCGGTTGCCATGGCAACCAGAGTTCTGCATGGAATTAAATTCTTTGAACAATTTTTAAAGGTGACCACCAAAGGAACATTCCTGTGAAGTTTGGATGAAATTGGCTTAGTGGTTTATGAGCAGATGTCATTTAAAGTAAAAGTTAACGGACGGACGGACTACGGACCGACGGACGCCGGACGAAAAGCGATCACAAAAGCTCACCCTGTCACTTTGTGACAGGTGAGCTAATAATTACAGCTTATTAGAAAGTATTCAACAACCAAGATATGTTTCACTTTTCCCCGTTATTTGCTCATTGACAACAAATATCAATGTTTGTACTTTTTTATAATGTTTTCTTTGTCTTAACAGCTTTTGTAACACAAATGCTAGCACTTCTACAATATAGCAGATATCAGGGTATATTTGGTAATCTAACCAACATGAACAGAACAGATCTGTTCTGTTCTGTTCTGTTCTAACCAACATGTTGATAGTTCAGGTAAAATTTGTATCAAATAATTATACTGAGGTTCATTAAAATGTACATGTAGTTGGTGAACTACTAAACTGGTTGATTAAGTTCAGCAAAAAAATACAATTAATTATAATCAGGTTTCTTTAAAACACCATTTTTGTGTAGTTAGTGAAGCAATAATATTAACTAACTGATAGTAATACTCACATTTGCTCTACAACTACATGTACATTGAATAGATATACATGTATAAGCTATGAAAACCCAAAAAACTACAGATTTAACAGTTTAATCAATTAATTAAAAATCAATGAGAGAATCAACAAATGTATATGACATTTATGTCGTCATAATAATCTTTCTACAATGATTATTAGTTTTGCTTTATCCTTCATTATATCACTTGTACCAGTGAAATATAACTTTGTATTTCACTCAGAAGCATTAGATATGGAAATACAGTAAAACCTTTTTTTTCAAATATCAAATATGTTGCACAGTGTTAACTGTAAATATCATAAACTAAACTGTCCATTAGACAATGTGACTGACTTCGCAGTATTTGACATAGAATTGGTCTTTAAAATTCATAATTATATCACAATCCATGGCAGAGATATTTTCTTAAGCCTAAAAAATGGATACGAGTGTCATTAATGAATAATTTACGTTTTTAAGCAATCCCTCAAGTGGAGGTGATGGCCATTTAAAAGTGTTTTAGGCTTCAAAAAATAAAAATGTTCTGTGAAAAAAGGTGGGAGCGGTAGAGAAAAACAAGAGGGCCATGATGGCCCTGAAGTCGCTCACCTGTATATAGGCCCCCCGGAGCGGGGCCAGTTTAAACCCAATGGCTTTTATTTGAACAAACTTGCAGTCGACACCCATTAGAAGATGTTTCATGCTAGACATCAAAGGTCTAGCTCGTTGGATTTTTTTAAAAGAAGTTTTTTCTTA
>NW_026857268.1:0-64192 GCF_026571515.1 Ruditapes philippinarum
CTTTGACTGCACAAGAACACTACTGTATAATTGACCTAAAGTCTGTGGGTCAATATCCAGCAGTAGTTACATGTAGATCATGACAAAGTATTTTTAATAATTAAAACTTGTAAATAACATGTACAGAATTTCCATTGGCTAACGAAAACACTTCAATTAAAGGTGAAATTATTTCTGATAGATAACAGTGTTTTTTTCTTTATATAAGTTATAACTACTACTCAAAAAAGGTACTGTTCCCAATGGTAAAAAGACTTAATGATCAACATTATTTTTTGTCCAATCACATTGTAGTATTTTTCAAATTTCTGCTTTGTCTAACTTTAGTTAATGTGTACTAACTAAATAAAATTCACTTAATCTGTCGTCTAACCGCAGTCTAACAAATTTCAATAATGCATTATATTAGGGAGGAGTTAGAGGTATGGTTTACACTCTGATTTGTAAAATGTCAAAGTTAGCAAAACAATGCCAACATAAAAAAAATTAGTCGAGGTCAGTGTTTTCTAAATGCGAGGATACAATCAACTGATTTATTACATAGATAATACATGTTGGGTACGCAGAGACAAATGATTGCATATTAACTTTTTTTATATCCTTTGAACTCTAAGAAAAATGACTGTTATAAATTGCTGACTGTTTTAAACTTTATATTTTATAGAAAAAGTAACCAAACATTATTTTCTTTCACTTGATAGGAATAAACTGCATTAACAATCATTGATATCAAGAATACAATGATTACATTTTTTTGGCTGGAAAAACTCATTGAAAATGGACCCCCTTCACACAGAAAAAAAAATGAACTGTTTTTCAAATGAGCAAATCAATAGGGATTTTAAATGTAGTGATTAAACTTGAAGCTAATAACGAAATTGTATCAATAAATAATCTCTAATGTATTTTTTTCTCACATTTTCCATTTATTTTAAAAGGATGTACACATTTCATTAACTCCATTGTTTTTACCTAATTGCAACGTTTTCCTCACTGTTTTTTCCAAATATATTATAAACATGATAGTCTTACTGTAGATAAAGGTATAAATTCTGTGACATTTCAGTAAAAAATGTGCCTGGGCCATTTATTTAGCTTATCTAAATGTGACATGTTAGCAACTTGACAAGGTGTAGACATGTTGTAGAGCGAAAGGGCGGAGCTATAGGTAATTTAGAGAAAATGCCTTGTTGTTAGTTGAAAAAAATAATGTTGATCATTAAATAGGTTAATGTTTAATAATATGCATTACAAAAATAATTGGTCGCCTGCCTGCGGCAGGCTTGACCAATTATTTTTGTTAATGCATATTATTAAACACTAACCTATACATAAAAATTCCCAAATTCTAATGAGAAAATTCTCAAAAATGACTGTTCAAAATTCCAGCAGGCCATGATATTTCTCTAAAATGATTATATTTATATTAATTACCACTCAATAGTTCTACCTGGACACTGGATGATGTTAACTGTCTTTATTCATTATGGCTAATCTTATTTGTAGCTGAAAAGATGCTTAATAAAATTTGAGTCAAAATAACAGTCTGGGTACCGGCACCAATAAACAAAAGCAGAGAGAAAAAACCTGCTGGATCTATCCGATATCTTGTCATCATGATAATATAATGGCCGAACATCATCGGTAATATTATTTAAAAAAAATATGTATGTTCATTCTGTGTGAAAATGTAATAACTTATAAGACCTGCAAATTACTGACTTCATCATTGCATTTATCTATTATTGAAAAACAACTGTACGGCTAGCCACAACAGTGTGTATTGGCTAGATATATGTGACTCACATACAGCTAGAACTTCTGGCACCCAGTACGGGCGCGTATGGTAGCACACTTGCTAAATACAAAGAACATTTTATTGGAATATTTCACAAATAAATGGTTACCAAAAAAAAAACATTTCGTCTTTTCATTTATTTATTTTAATAACCTAAAGGATGTTTAAAAGGATCATTCTAAGGTAGGACGAATCGTCTCTAATCTGAAGTGAACCATCAAAAAAGTGGGGCGAAACGTTCTTGGGCGAATCATCAGTGGGGCAAATCATAATCAATTCAGCATGTGTCAGGTTAATAAACACATCGGTAATACGGAACATTATCAATTTGCATATGTAAATTATTCAATTAAAATTATCTGCTAAGCATTGCAAGCTTGTGATAGCCACAGGTGCTAGTTGCATTGATTTGACCTAAAATGTGTTTGACCTTGTTATTTATACAATAAAATATCAATAGATTCTATATTAAAAAAAAAAAAAAAAAAAAAAATTAATAATAGATCTAGATCTATAACAGTGAAATTTTTTTTTTGTTTTTTGTTTTTTTTAATATATTGATATTTTATTGTATAAATAACAAGGTCAAACACATTTTAGGTCAAATCAATGCAACTAGCACCTGTGGTGATAGCCATAAGTCATTCTCGCGAAAACCAGTGACATTCCAAATAAACACTCGTAAGCGTTTAGCGGTTATGTTTTTCTCAAAGAACAACACACAAACCGACATTTTACATTTTTCTGTGCACAAATATTTTCTTTACAAGTACTTACCAGCGAGAAACTGACGATCATACTCCGGTTTGTGAAATGAGCGTCTCCTTTGCGTCTTCAATTTTTGCCGATTTAACTCCCTTGTTTTACTCACACTTATCGTGTGTATAAATTACTTTGAACGAAATCATTATTGCTGTAATTATTGGCGTTGAATACCTCAATGATATATCTAATACTAGTAAAAAACGCAAGTTTTCAATCGAATCGACGATTTACCGTCCGCCATTTTTAAGATGATTTACTGCCAAGTTAAGAAATTTCTTAACTTTAAGATAGGGTAGTAGCTGACTTATATTTAAGACAAAAATTGTCCATCTTAAGACAAAACTTAAGATAAAAAACAGTTGTGAATACCACTTAAGTAAATTGCGGATTCTTATCTTAAATCTAAGATAATTTCTCAAAATATAAGAAAAATCTTATATTTAAGTCAAAAAATTAACTTAAGATCAGTTGTGAATACGGCCCCTGGACAATAAAAAGCAACAAAGGGCAAAAACTTTTAAATAAGTCTAGAAAGATTTATGATTTCTGTACACTGTGCTTCCTCTCAATATACTTGACCATTGTATGAAAAAGTATTGAATTGCAACTAGTAGTTTTCAAGTTATGCTCTGGACAAGAAAAAAGCAATGGAAAAGCAACAAAGGGCAATAACTCTATAATTACTCTGTACAGAGTTATAGTTCTAGTGCACTGCACTTCCTCTTATTGTGCTTGATCATAGTATGAACTTTTTTTTAATTCCAACCAGTATGTTTTAAGTTATGCTCTGGACAAGGAAAAGTATCAAAGGGCAATAACTCTGTAATTTGTCAAAATGGTGTTATGGTTCTTGTGCACTGCACTTCCTCTTAATGTGCTTGACAACTGTATGAAGTGAAGTGTATTGAATTCCAACCAGTAGTTTTCAAGTAATGGTCCGGACAAGGAAAAGTAACAAAGGGCGATAACTCTGTAATTAGTCAAGATGGAGTTATGGTTCTTGTGCACTGCACTTCCTCTAACTATGCTTGACCATTGTATGAAATTATATTGAATTCCAACCATTTATCTTCAAGTCATGCTCCGGACAAAAAAAAAGCAATGAAAAAGTAACAAAGGGCAATAACTCTGTAATTAGTCAAGATGAAGTTATGGTTCTTGTGCACTGCACTTTCCCTTATTGTGCTTGACAATTGTATTAAGTTGTTTTGAATTCCAACCAGTAGTTTTTAAGTTATGCTCTGGCAGGAAAAGTAACAAAGGGCAGTAACTCTGTAATTAGCCAAGATGGAGTTATGGTTCTTGTGCACTGCACTTCCTCTCAATGTGCTTGACCATTGTATGAAGTTATATTGAATTCCAACCATTAGTCTTCATGTTATGGTCCGGACAAAAGAAAGCAATGGAAAAGTAACAAAGGGCAATAAGTCGGTAATTACTTTAGATACAGTTATGGTTCTTGTGCAAACTGTGGTTCTTGTGCACTGCACTTCCCATTATTGTGCTTGACAATTTTATCAAGTAGTTTTGAATTTCAATCAGTGGTTTTTAAGTTATGGTCCGGACAAAAAAAGCAATGGAAAAGTAACAAAGGGCAGACAAATCTGTAATTACTTTAGATAGAGTTATGGTTCTTGTGTACTGCACTTCCCCTTATTGTGCCTGACAATTGTATGGAGTTGTTTTGAATTCCATCCAGTAGTTTTCAAGTTATGCTCCAGACAAGGAAAAGTAACAAAGGGCAATAACTCTGTAATCAGTCAAGATAGAGTTATGGTTCTTGTGCACTGCACTTCCTCTCAATGTGCTTGACCATTGTATGAAGTTATATTGACTTCCAAACATTAGTTTTCAAGTTATGCTCCGGACAAGGAAAATGCAACGGACCGCTGGACCGACCGACCAACTGACCACCGGGTGACTCCTATATACCCCCCAAACTTCATTTTTGGGGGTATAATAAAGAGTTAATCAATAACTGCACTAAGGTAAAAATATTCTCTTTTGCTTTTATACTTAATTAACAGACTTAATATTACATTAAAGCTTAATATTCTACAAAATTTAAAATAAACATAATAATTATAGTATACAAATCTAGTTACTTTTGAAAAAAGATTGTTTTGTCCGGTAACATTGCATCCAATATGGCTATGAAAGTAATTGTTATTTATGATAACATGAAGCAACCCCGTGCAATCAGTGTCGACTGCTGATGTCTTGTCCTTGTACCCAGGAGCATTTATAAAACATTTGCAAACCTCCCATGGTTCTGTTGACCACTGTTGGACATCACTGTTTTTCCAAAAAGGTGCCGGTGGTATTGATGCATGATACTGTATAATGCTGTCATAGATGGCACCACATACGTTGTTTGGACAGGGTCTCTTATTATTAGGAAAACAACAGTTACATTTATCTTGTTTGAGGGGACATATCCCTTTTGAGACTCGGACATGATCTGGCTGGAGAGTTGTTATCTGACAGTCGCCACATGGTACGTTTGGTTGAGGAGTCTTTGTTTGTTGTATTTTGTTAATAATATCGTTGTGCTGCTGTCTTCCAATGTCATCACAAAATGGCGCAAGTCCCTCTTTAAGATAACCCAAGCCTAGGCCAGCCTTAACCCACTGCCGGTATTTGTTATTCTTTAAATGTATCTCATGTGCCATCTTGATTTCTAAAACAAACAAAAAATATTTTTAGCTACAATTTGTAAGAATCCAAGGAAAACCATTATTAACTATGACTGATCACAAACACTTGTATGCCCTGAAAGCTGGCCCCAGTTAAGGGACCATGAACTTTGACATACAATGAAGGCATTGCTACTATCACTAGAGGGCCATATATTAGCCCCAGTTTGCTCATCTAAGATTCGCTGTTAGAAACGGTCATCACATATTATACAGAAGTAGATATTAATTGTTCCTCATTGAGCAGCCAAAATCAATTCAACCATTTCTACGTCTAAAGTAGAACTTGGAAGACATGTTAGATGTCATCTCGAGACTTTTTTTGTGTCTTTTTTTCTTTGGAATTATAAGCAAGGAAACTTTATTAACCATAAGAGAAATAAGAAACATATCTCAATATCAATTATAAATCTACTTTCGATAAATGCACAGTACAGCTTTAACAATTTACTAAAGTCCGTCAATCCCTGCAATTATTTTAAGGTTGGATTGTCACGGCAACGTCCCTACTACAGTTTTGACTTTCTGTTATCACCCGATCGGGTGCAATTTGTGCTGCAGAATATCGTCACTGTTGATCACTGTGAAATATTGCAGGGACATTCCGCTCTCTTGGGTGACCAATGATCAATTTATTACAGTTTACACACGGTAATTTACTAAAATACATATGTACATCTGAAAAAAAATAACACACCCAGCATTTGTCTTCTTAAATTTCTAAAGGTCAGATAATTTGCCCCCTGTTTTAAAAATTTTAAACTTTAACAAAAATTCATCGCAGACTGTCAATATTCAATTGTGCGAAAATACACGAAAACACTCGCCAACAAAGTAGCATCAATAAATAAATGAGATATAATGTTTCCAACTTAAATAACATACGCAAAAATTACCAGTGATTTATATAACAGACTCCGAAAAAGGGCCTCTTCCCAATTGAAATTTTCTTAAAAATCATGCAGTTTTCCCAAAAATCTGAACTTAAACCTGCTTTTTTTCTTCCCAAATAAGCAATTTTAGCGATAATTTTTCCCAAATTAAAGAGGCTAAGGCCTCTTCCCAATTAAGCAAGAAAAATCATTGCATACGCAAAATTTACACACATGATGACCTCTGACAATTGACTAGTCTGCTCTTCAAAAGAATCTGCCAATCTTTGATGTTTACACATGTGTATTCCCTACCAAAGAAGTGCCGACACTCAAATGACTTCCACCCATCTGATGAGCCCTAATTATCCCTAAAATTTCCCACCAGGATCGATGATTAACTTCTACAATAACTTTTGATGGAAAAGATGGTATTTTACACGTGTCAATGCTTTTTACGAACCCGTGCTGGAAATGGGAGGCCACAACTTGTATGCCTTGTTTATATTATATACATGTATATAGGGCCAAGGGGTGTCATCGATTCAATCGATATCGGTGTATCAACGATCTTTGTTATCCGATTCGATATCGATTCCATTTTTTAAATATCGGATATCAAATGCACATATATTTCTAGCTAAAGAGACTTCAGCGAACAGTTTTTATAGAACTGATAGACCTGTTTACTGTTGCAAAACGTCAAAATAAAAGCAACATATAAAGTTATGGAAGCCAGAAACAATTTTTTTTTAAATGAAAACGGAAATCAATGCCAAAGTTACCTCCCAGTGTCTCTAACGAATGCTGCCTAATTTCGTTGTAATCTCGCATGCGTGCTAGCCTGTACGAAATTTTGGCACGGATTCTGGGCGGAATTGGCACGGAATTGGCACGGAATCAGTGATTTCTGGGCGGACCAGGGACGGAAACGCAAAATCCGTGCCATTCTGTCTCACAAGAAAAATATTTTGTTCACTTTTCTGGGCGGAAAACTAGAAAAATTCCGGCTGGAATTTTATTTTGAGCGGAATTTATACTTAAACATTTCATCTTGGACAGAATTTTCAATTTTGAAATTTTTTGGGAAGGAATAGTCTTCACTATGGGCGGAATTCTATACTTAAACATTTTTCTTGAACAGAATTTCACATATAAGATGTCCAAATCATAATTGTACTCTTGTTTTTGCATTTGCAAACATTTTACCTACTGTACTTATTTTTTTTGCTGAACCAATAATTACAGGTGTATTTTTAGAATTAATATATTTATTTTTTTTAGACATTAAAAATAGGCCTTCTTTTTAAATAAAAAAATGTGGCATTAATGATACATTGGCAGACTAATTTATATTTTTTGTACTGAAAAACAACTGTAATAATCTTAGTGTAGAACTTGAAAACATTCACCTCCAAAATGCTTAAGTTTATAATATAAAGATTTTTCATACAGCTTGTATTATAATACATTAACTGTATTATGAATTTTTAAATACGATTTAAGGATATCATCTGAAAGCAACATTAAAATAATATAGGGCAGTCACATCGGGACTAGATTATAAGTGTGCTTGCCATTTTAAATTCTAAGAATTCATGATTTTGTTTAAAATAAAATAAACAGAAACAAAACAGTGCATGAAATAATCTCATATATTATGCCCCTTTAATCTATATAAAATTGATCAACCAGTATGCCCAATAATTGCTTTTATTTACCATAGGTAAATAAATACTTACAATGTATATTCACTGAGATTTTACACTACACAGATCAGAGCTCTGATAAAACTCTACTGACCAGCAGTTTCCCATCATCTACGCATGACTAATTTACTCAACTGGTCATTCCAACAGATCAGGCTGTTCCATGTAATTATTTTGGGGAGAGATAACATTAGAAATTGCATATGTAGAATTTGTCTAGGACATATTGCAATTTTTTTGTACAAAATTTGTAATTGTTTTTAAAATCTATAAATATCTATTTGTTATTTGATTTTTTCTTTTACATCAATGAATGAAAGTTAAGATGATGAGTAAATAAACCCTGTTTTACATAATGATGGACCGGTCAAATTATACAGTAAACTGTTTGTGAATTTTGAATTCTAAGATATCTGGGTCAGCAAAAAGAGTGCAAAATTTACAGAGGATGTACTTGTTATTTTAACAATTTTGGAATAAAGTTTTGTTTAAGATCTCAAAGTGTTAAAGTAATTGGTATGATAACATGGGACCAGGAGATGTATAACATAATCAGGTAATTATAAACCTTTAGTTACATTAATTTTATATGAAAACTATCAATACTAAATAGCCAACTAAAATTTGTAACATTAGAGGTAATTGTTGTTTTAATATTTTCAACTTCGTACATTTGTTTTTTTTCTGATAATTGTTTTAAATCTTTAATACATGTATTATTTGCAAGATAAAAAATTATTCAATGATTTTTTGTTAATATAATGATGTGTATATTGTAATAAAAATAGCATGTAAGTATATCTTTTCAATTTCCTGGAAAATTAAACAAATTAAATAAATTTGATTAAATAGGACTAAATGGTACAATCAGTAGTTTGTACAGTTTGAAACAGGGTCATCATAATCATTTATTATTTTACATGTTTGTGTTGTGTTTCCAATGGAAACAATCTAAAATTACATTTTACATTCATATTTGCAGGCTGCTCAGGGACTTAATGCTGACTGTGAGATGCCAGGTGTTTAATAATGATATGCAGTATTTATCCTGAAAAGGTATATTTTTAAATCTCAATACTTTACTATTCTACATCTTTCCTTGAAAATACATACCCGGTAATAAATAGTGTCACACATAAAGCAGTCAGTTAATTCTTATACAGAGCAATTCTTAAACACTTGTACACTTGAATAACTGATTCTGTGTTGCTTTACTATTTTTTAATATGCTTTATAAGCATAGTTAATATTTAATACTGTTGAAACATAAAATTTGATATTATTAAAAAATATAAAATATAACTGCATATATATGATTATGCAATAAAACATTTAATTCATTACAAAATTTTTGTTCAATTAATTATGAATTTTATTATTAAAGGTGAGCACAACACAAGAAGTTCTAGGAAACACAGGCAGTGGACTTAAAACAGACATGGATTAAAGAAATAGTAATTTAAATAATCAGAAACATTTGAAACAAATTTATGATTGAAACCCTTCCAGCAAAAATAATTGCAAAAAAAAACAAAGTGTTGGATCTAAGATTCCAAAACCTGCAGCTAGAAAAAAGACTGGTTGTGTTATAGTGAATGTAGGGTATTCTATTCTGTATTTGGACTAAAGGATATGATATTTTTTTATATTAAATTTTGTGAAAGAAAATTTAATGTGATAATTTTATCCAAAATATGTGATCATGTTAAACTTATAAAATTCCACCCCCTGAATTCTGTCCCAGAATTCCGCCAGAATCTTTGTTCGACAATTCCCCTCCCGAAATTCCGCCCCAAGGTTCCGCTTCAAAATTCCGCCCCAAAATTCCGCTTCAAAATTCCGCCCCAACTCATTTGCATATTTCGTCCCAATTCCGCCCCAGAATCCGTCCCGTTTCCGCCTGGAATCCGGCTGGAATCCGTGCCAAAAGCAAATGGTTTAACACTTGTATATTCGGGGGAGAATTTAAATTTCTGGGCGGAATCTGCCTTTGAATTCCGCCCCATTTCCGTGCAGAAAATTTCGTACAGGAAGTGAATGTTAAGACCCCTCAATTCAGATTTCAAAAGGGAAAATGCCAAGAAAAATTTGTCAGTGTTAAACTTTAATAATTAATCAGATTCTAAACACTATAATTTGCCAATTAAACCTGGCTTAATTGGAACGGCAAGGACGGGATTTAGCATTATCAGTAACTACAGTACAGCTCAAGCAATTTTTCCAAAGTCCGCCGATCCCCGCGTTTTGTTTACGGGTGGACTGTCACCGCGATGTCCCTGCGATAGTTGTGACTTTCCGCTCGTCTACTCGATCGGGGGAAGTTTGCGCTGCGGGATATTGTCACCGCGGATCACTGTGAAATATTGCAGGGGTATTCTCTTGGGTGACCATTAGTTTATTTATAACACTGGGACATTTATTACTATTACTGTATGTCTGTAAAATATTATGAACTCAAACACATTTTTTATAGAAGAAAATCTTCATGTTATGTATTTAAAAGGACGTAACACCTGTCGTATGCAAATAATTACAAAATTTAATGATTTGCGTGTGAAATTAAAACCGTAATATGTAGTAACTTTTAACATAATTAATTTCAACTGCTTTAAGCCATTTTAACCTTTCTGATTTAACAGTGCAGCACTGTGCTACAATCATTTAAGAATTTTCAATTATTACTTTGATCCATTTAAACAATTTTTTCTGTTAAATTTACATGTGTTAATTACCTTCCCTCCAAATATTGACTAGAACTAAAGTTTAAGTGGGTCATAGCATATAATACGCACAAATTTACTTTTGAACTAAACATTTCTCTATTTTAAATATTTAATGTTGCATTTACGCTTATGATCTGAAAAAAATGTAACAAATTTGTTTATTTCATCATGATCACAGATCTAAATTTTTAGATAGCGCATACCGTGGACTACATTGTACTGTAGTTGTATAATAAGTAATGAGATAGATTCTCATTTATTTCTACGACACTCAGATAGATTCTCATTTATTTCTACGACACTCACCTCACCATTATGGAGAATAAATCCTCGAGTTCTTAATTGCATTTTCCCATCACAGTAGTAATTAACTGTAAAAAAATTGTGGCTTTTGATCAGATTTCGTGATGGCATCTTGCAAAGTTTACGTAAAAACATATGTGTTAAGGAAAGATTTGTTAAACTATTATATATACTAATAATACTTACGTACATGAACTAGTCCACGGCTGCACTATTAGGTGTATGTGCTAATTGCTTAATTTTTGTAGGTGTAAATTGCTTAATTAAGTGGTCTTGAGCAAAGAATAAATAAATTAGTTCCTTGATTGGATTTAACAACTTCTTAAGATTGGCTGCTATTAAATGTACATGTATATTCTATAATAAGTGGCATTTAAGTGTTCTAGCTATCGTTTCAACTTTTTACACAGAAACATCAAAGCATTTAATTTTCTTGAAAGTGTTGAACGATTTCGTTAATATTTTGTTATTCCGTTTTCTTGAAACTTCTTTCATTGAACTGTTTTGTGATGTGATTTTCCCCGTTAAATGTACATTAATATCGCCGAGCTAATTAAATAATTTTATGGAATGATTAAAATCATCAGTCACATTGTAAGTCTTCTTGATTTTTTAAAAGACGACTACGTTGTACATTTACATGAACATTTACATGTATATGCAAATTAATCAATGCAAATCTCTGTGATTTTCAACCGTGGATTGCAGGTTTTTTTACTACCCGTCCGTGGTGATTTGTCGCCGTGGCATACTATAGTATGTCCCCCGCGATTTTCTGTTCGCCATTAAAAGTGTCCGCGGTGACTGAGTGGAAAGAGGAAAAATTGCTTGAGCTGTACTGTATGTAATAGCAACAACAACAACTAAAGTAAAATGGAAAAGGCTTTAAACTTTCTAGTTACTAATCATTAGTTTTTATTTATAGCTATATGATAAAAAAAAGAAACAAATTGTTCAGTTTTCATAGTTAATCATTTTTGCATTTGTCTAAATATAACTGCTTTGTCAGAGTCCTTAGGAAATATTTAAAAACACTTGAAAGCTAAAATTTAGCCTGGCAATCGATATATCGCCGATAATTCATTACCGATTTATCGATACAAAAATCCTTATCGATGACACCTCTACGTATATAGATTTAATAAAATAAGGACAGATTTACCTATGCGCGTCTGTGGCACTTTTCAGAATGTCTGAATTTGGTCAGATTATGGACAAATTTTAGTTACATTAATGTTATATATTGGTTAAATTGAGGTCACAAACTGGTAAGATTCATGTCTGAAATAATTAAGGAACGGAATAATTGGTTTATAATTTCTACTTTCGTTTTCACCAAACACCTTTTGGTCATAGGAACTCTGGAACAGGACCGCATATTGCGGCGCATAAATCCGGATTCGTACCGGCTTTACAAATTGTTTGTCCGACCTTTTAATATCTTTTCATATTATGCGAGCGGGTGGTCTTTTATTATCTAATCTCAATTTAATATAATCTGCAAATTTAAAAATCAGTGAAATTTACGGTATATTGAAAAAAGAAAAGGAGTGACATCCGCCATTTGCCGCACCGTTCGGCGTTAGTTATCCCCCTTGATATGCTTGATTTTTGTTTTAATTTTTCTAGTACTCTCTTTATGTCACTCAATACATGGGAAACTTTCACATTTCCTAATAAGGAATACCAGATGAGTGCCTTGAATATTTATCTATGGATCATGTTTTAATATTCCTTTTTTTCAGTTAGGCAAAATCTATTAGACCATATTACTAAAATGTCTGTTTTCTCCATATAAACAAATCATAACACGAATACGCCCGTTATAATGCCAACTATACATGTCAAACACTTGTGCATGTCAACACGTGCAGTGTCTATTCTAGAAATTCAAAAATATGGGTGATTTTCCCCCCTCTATTTTAAAAAAGGGGGCGATTTTCAAAATAAAGGGGTGCCAATATAAACTGCCAATGTTAAATCGTCTGCATTAAGTTTGCAATGAGGCGTTCAACCGATGAAATATTTAAAACAAAAATATTCATTTAAGGCAGCAGAAGTTGTCCTCCCTTAATTTATGAACGAAAACAAATTATTATAGAACTGTCGCGATTGATTATCAAGGGATTGACAATACAAACAATCGACCTATCTTTTACGTCTAGATCGTAGCCAAGCTAGAAATTGCCTCATTTTTCTTGATTTTTTACTACACTAAAGACCTAGCACACTAGTTCCGGTCGGTACGGAACATTCCGTTAATTTCAGTCAACTCACGTGACCAGTAACATATGGTACTAAATTATTATAATTAGCTTACAGTTACCTCCCTTCAGTTCCCGGTGTAAATGTAAACAAAACAACCAAATAAATCGGAGATGGAATTATGCATGCGAGGGATCACTTTGTTTCCAGAATTCTTTTACGATTTTATTTACTTTTTATAGATGCGCGATTTTCACGCACATGATTTTGAATTGTGCGCAAACCAGGGTTTTTTTTCAGTATTTTGGGAACATGACCCATACCCTTGAGATTGGGAATTTTAGCGGCATTTTGGCCTAAATTGGGAAAAAAACAAACAACATTTTCAAGTTTCCTGAGGAAATATATTCCTTTTCTAATATGATTTAGTTCACAAAAGTAGGTCTCTGGTTTTCATATTTTTGAACTGTGTTATTGTATCATTTAGTTCCTGACTTGAAAGGGACTTGTGCCCTTGATTGTGAACACAAATACGCATTAATGCATCCAAAGAAGACTGGTTCAGTCTGCTTCTGCTTGAAGTACACAGAGAGTTCATGAGACTAAATGTCCTCTCAACACTTGCTGTGCTGCTTGGAATGGTCTTAGCCAGCCCAACAAAGTAAAACATTATTGGGAATGCATTGCGGAGCACTTCATCTTTCACCATTTCTTCATACAGTTCAGGTCTTGGATTCCTGTGCCTTAAAAATAATAAGTGATGCATTAGGTTATTATTTACCACAGATTTTGTAAGCATATTTCCAAATAAATGATAATTAACTGAATCTCATTCTGCATAATAATTAATTTAACTAAGTGTGACTGTCAGTCATGCTTTAATAACATGTTTAACTTTTTATTGTATTAAGTTTTACTATAAATATGTTTCATTTGTTGTATTATTATGTGATAGTCATACTTTTCAAATAAAAGTAAACAAAACTCTGTCTTCTTATCACTAATCATAATGATAAATAATTACACAATATTATAAACTTACTAAAATAATTAGATGGTTAACAGTAACAATTTCAGTGCTGCATATTCTACTGAAAGACTGTGATACTGAAAGTTAATCTGCCAGCACTAGAACAACTCAACTGGAAGGGAAATATAACATGAATAAATACAGTAACAGTAAACAACTGGAAACAACTGAAAACAGTAACATTTGTAAACTTGGCAGGCTGAGGAAACTTCCAAACAAACCATGCCAATAATTTATTGTTAACTTGAACAACTGGTAACTAAGAAAAGGAGTCACCAACCTGACTGTAACTGTAAATTTTTAAGGAGTTTAACAGAGCAATTTGAAAACAACATTGAATTAT
Organism: Ruditapes philippinarum; assembly: GCF_026571515.1. NCBI lineage: Eukaryota > Metazoa > Mollusca > Bivalvia > Venerida > Veneridae > Ruditapes > Ruditapes philippinarum. The sequence goes on from NW_026857268.1 coordinate 14,445, forward strand.
TAATTAAATGCTACTAGGTTGAACAGGAACATTAAACTCAACTAAAACTGAATTAATATGCACCCTTTCTACTTAATAACTTACTTCAACATCAACATCTGTCTTTTAAATTGGTTAAACTCTTGAACAATTGCGTCCTCAGTGTACACTGGCTGAACTTCAACTCTGTGTCCCATGAAAACATCCAGTCTGGGTCTACCATAATGACTAGCAAGTGTCTTAATAGCTTCCTGAAGAAACAAATTATTTAAGCAACATTGTTACAATGTCAAGTTACAAAATGTATATTGTAGCTTTTTACATACTGTATTTATAATTAATAGGATAATTTCATTTAAATTTTATAATATGAATTATGCAAAAATGTCTCTTTTTTGACTTACTGAGTCAGTTAGAGTGACAAACTTCCTACAAGCATGGATAAGTTACCTAAGTATCATTTAAGGTACTGTTAAATCATTATTATAACTTAAACTATTAATATACCTTCTTATAGTCCTTCAGTTCTTGAATGTCATCTGGGACAGACTCCAATCTAAATGCATTAAATGCACAAAGAACAGGAGAGCACCTGAAAGCATCTTCAATTTCTTGTATAAGGTGGTGGGTTATAGGTACAGCTACTTCATTCACAAGATGTTCTGGATCGTAAACTCCATCATTCCCTCTGTAAAATTAATCATAAATGGGACATTCACATAAAAAAGTTTGTTGGTGCAATTAAAAAATATTTTTCTTTTCATTGAAAAATAATGTTCACTCTATATGACATTTTACTAACGACAATTTAACTGACTGGGGAATACATCTTGATGTTTCAATTATGAATACCTTAATCTCCTCATCAGAATAGTTCTTTCATCAATTTCCATGAAAAGAGCTGGCATCTTGGAAAAGTACAAGTCAGCATCAGGAGTCTGGATGGAGTCATGGAACCTCTCTGTCAGGGTGTGTAGGGCATCAGTCAGATCCTAAAATTAAAATGTATAACAGTAAGCTTTAATCCCTTTTGACTGTCAGACAAATAATTTAATCAGAAATCAAATCATAAATTTCAACAATTAATTTTAATATTTTTACCTTGGCTTTTTTGTTGACATGTGAGAAGTCTATACTGGCACCTTGAAGATAATCACTAAAGACAATAACTGGTTCCAACAGGTCACATAATATCAGGATACCAGCCAGAGTATCCTGAAATATTCGGTTCTCGATAATGTAACAATAAAATGCAAAAACAACAAATGGAAAAAAGACTCACCTTTATTCTAAATACATCATTGAATCCATAAATATATTCTCTTTAAGTTTTTTAATTGTTAACAATCAATGAAATAACGAATAAAAAATATTTTCAAAAAATATAACAACTGTCAAAAAAGGATTTCCAAAATGGCGTCTTGAATTCTCGATAACTCGAGATAAATCTCAAAACGAGGCTGTATTAAGTATGGTGGCCCAGTGTTGACATGCTATAAACAACAGTTGCAGTAGAACACTGTATTCTTTCTCACAACACAGGACTGGAGAGCAGTATTTAAGGTGAACCCAATGGGAACAAGTAGCATTATCACACTGTGCCCAGTGGGTGAATTCTATTGCACCATGGGAATGCTTGTCTACATAATATTGATGACATTGGCAACACATATCTTCATCAGGTATTTCTGATTCATTTTCAACTATCAGAGAGGTCTGATTTTTCAGAAAGTTCAATGTTTTGTTTGGATGGACCTGGCTTTTTGTTTATCATTTTATTTGAAGATTGAAGCTGGTGGCTGAATTCTTTTTGTTCTTAGGAGTTTTAGTTTTTTTCTTTTTTAGGATCATTTGAACTAATTTTACTGTTACTTTCATCAATGTATTTTTTCATTTTTTCTACAGTTTCACCTTCCAATGCTTTTCCACCAACAATACTATTAATGCTTTTACGTTTTTTCTTCATGATTTTTATATGTACATCACCACCTTTCTTATCAAAAAAGTTATTTTCTGCTGTTTCAGATTTTTTGTGATCTCCTGATGCTGTCACTTCATCATCAACTATGTAAAGTTCAGATGGTTTGATTTTACTTTTTTAAAAGTTCAACCATAGAGGACGAGTTCTTGAATGGATAAATGCCTGCCTTATTGAAAGAAGCTTGTAAATTTAAAGGACTTAGAGCAAATGAGTACGCCTTGCAAGCAAGTGAGCAGACATCATAACGAGTGACAACTCTGTGATGTGTTCTAGCAAATTTAGAACATTCTTGAGCATATTTCAGTTGCAGGGACCAAAACATCCAATGTCCATAGGCTGGAGGATATGAGAGGTGTGTGGTGGCAAGACAAACAGAACAATATTTTGCTGTTTAGCCCATTCAACAAGATCTACTGATATGTGACTACGATGACCATCATACAGTATAAGAATTGTGTCATCTGATCTTCCCTGGCAAAACTTCATAAAATGATTTTGCAAATAATCTTTAAAAACAACACTATTTGACCAACCACTTGGTGTCATGATACCATCAGCACCTGGACTTTTTCCTTCCAAGAGACCATCTAACATTCGGACACCAGGGAAAACAAAATATGGAGGGATTTGCATTCCAGCTGCATTGCCAGCCCCTATTATAGTGACAGTTTTACCACGCTCAGACATGATAACTTGTGCCTTACAATCTTTTCCACTAACAACACTAGGGGGTTTATATTCAGTATTTATTCCCTTTTCATCAATGTTATAGATAAGGTGCGGTTTGTCAAATAAATCATATTTACGTAAAATTCTTTCAAGTTCATTAAAGTATTTAGTGACAGATTCTTCACTGGCACATTTAGCACGTTGTTCAGACAGACTTGAAGGACGGACAACATTAAGTTCTGGCCACCTTTTTATGAAGTTATAAAACCAATTAAGAGTGAATGGCTGATCATCTTTCCTCTTGCCTAAAGAAACAGCATAATCAGAGGCTAAATTGACTACTTCAGCCCTCGTGTAACCATATCCAACAGAAGCAAGATCTTTTAAGTGTTCACACAATTTAGCTTCTTCATCTAAAGAAAGCACAGGGCAGGGTCCTGATTTGACACAATCAATTCATATTCTATTATCAACCCGGTCTCTCAAAGTAGTAAGAGGAACTCCATTTAGCTTTGCAGCTCTATATACTGGAATTCCTTCATCTTTCCACCATTTTATAAGCTGAATGTCATAGCAGTTGGTGACCATAGCGTAGTCTTGACCTTATCTGCAGGTTGAGTAAGCTGAAATGAACCAGAATAAACAGTCTTTTAATGCATATTTTGCTTATTTTGAATACCACATATATTAAACATGAATAAATAACAAAAATGTGTTCATTTCCTTTATTAGATGGTCCTTAACATCAACTTAGATTCAATACAGATTATGTCCAGTCTGTATTTAACTATTGCAATTAATAAGATCTATGGCCCTGATTTGCTTCCGTATTTTATTTTTTTGACAGGTGCTAGTGACGTATCACTTGGTCTATTTTTAGAACTAATGTTGATTTGTTTGCGTCATCCATCGGCTGCTGTCAGAGGCTTGCAGATAAATTAAAATGGAGGATTGTATAAAACAGAAAAAAGCATTAGTGAAAACTGTATAAAATTGATGATTTGTAAATAAAAGAGTAAGTTTACCTTTATCCTGAACATTTTTACCGTGAAAACAGTTTTTATTGAAGCAGCTGAATACACAGTGTTGACTTGGAGGTTTCCTTGTCAAATGACGTCAAACTCGTGAAAAAAAACACGCGATTATTTATTCTATCGGGAATTCCATTATATCGAGAACTGAATATCTGAGGATACCCTTTGAACACAGCATGTTTCTCAATCCATCAATTTCTGGGTCATGCTTCCTGTCAATCATTTCGTCTAGAGCATCTAGAACCTAAATTATTTAACAACAAGAAATCAAAGAACCGAGAACAATTAAAGAATGTAATATTTCAAAATTTATTAATATTTTTAAATAACTAATATCCTTAATAAAAGAATTATGATTCTAGAATTTTGAATGGCTTATATTTTTGCTATATATAATAATTAATACATGAATAATTAATACATGAAGTCTACTGGTAAGGTTTATGCTAAAATTACCTGGACATAGCGTTCAATAAGACGTCTACATGCCCTACCATGCGACAACCACCTTGTAGCTGCAGCCCGTATCATCTTAAGGTTCTTCAACCCATAGGCCTTCTGTACATCCATGAAGATAACATACTTCTGCGGACTGTAATGGAACAGTTTCCAAACACTTAGAAGAAGACTGTCAACATCTTGTAAGACCGGAAAGCTCAGCATCAAGTGCTTCACACACAGTGCTAGTTTGTGGTTGCGGCAATTTAGGTAGAGTTGGTATGGAACATGGTGTCTGAACCTTCTCTGAAGACCTGTAATGATGATGATCAAGTTAAATCCAGTGACATTCAATATTGTGACAACGATTAAATCTAAAAATTCTAGTAAATAAGTGTTGGTAAAGGCAAACAAATTTTTTTGAGTCATGTTTACAAAAAGATAATACAAAGTGAAACTCACATCTGATCAGATCTTATTTTAATTGCTGAACAAAACATTACAGCTTGGAGAAAAACATGGCATTTCTTGGTATTGCCAGTTGCATTTGTTGTAAGAATAGATTGTCAATTTGTCATATTAATATTTCAAGACCTGAATTTCAATAAATACCTTTGTTCTCCCCACTCATCGTATTACATCCATCAAACCCCACAAATAAGGCCTTTTTTATCTCTACCCCTTTTGCAAGCAGAAAAACTTCAAGTGACTTCATAAGTGAGGCAGCATCGGTGCGTTCAACATGGATTATTCCAAGAAACTGGTCAGTTACCCTTGTGTCGTGTGGAAACCTCACCAAAATGGCAAATTGTTCTTTGTGAGCCTCATCCGATGATTCATCGGCCAATAGGGCATAGTATGGCGCCTTACGAAGTTTTTCCAGTAATTGGTTTTCAATAACATAACTTGTTGCAGTTAAAAGGTCTGTAACTGTTGTTGATGAGGAATATTTCAAGACGGACGACTGTTCACTGTCAGATCCATTCAAGTACTCAGATAAAGAAGTGGGGCCTAAACCTGCTATAAAATCAAGCATTGGCTGGAAACTGTCTAGAGCCCAACGTTGTGAAACAATAAAGTACAATATTTTTATTAATGAACTAATATAAGCTCTATTTCTCTCAATATCATTTTCCCTCTTAATCATAGAACTTTCAGTTAACATGTCTGCAACAGTTTTTTTCACTTTCTTAGTAGAACTAGTATTAACTAAGACATACTTGGCGAGTGAATTCTTATGGCTCTTCCCATTTAAATGACTTTCTAATTTTCTGGTTGGATGATCCCCAAGACCTGTACCATTTATGAAGACATTGTCATCTGTTGCTGAAAAAAGCTCGCACAATTTGCAACAATATCCAACTTTTGCACCACTATAATACAACCAGTCATACTTCAACTCGTATTTGTTGGAACTGAATAACCTTTGATCAGGGACAGGGACAACTGTATGACTATCTGACTTATACTCGTTGCTAGAACTTTTAAAACCACTAGGAACATCATCGTCACGGTAACTCACGCTCACCGTTGAAGGCAATTTCTCACTAGTACATGTACTTGCAGTTTCATCCGCCGTTACCGTTTCCGCCGAGAGAGCCGCTTGTTTAAACATCAAATTTGTTATTTACATCATAATCTCTCTAATATATATTAATTTTACGTTTATTTATTAGTTTCTTATTAGTTATAAATATAAGAGCATTTAACACTGAGTACTACTGTTTTCCGTTGCAGTTGTCAAAAATGAAATGTGTTTAGGACAAACAATGTTTCATTATTGGTTTTTAATTGGAGTTCATATCTTTTTTATATTATCTATTCGTGGAACAAATATTTTGAGCTGTATTGTATAAATAGTAGTGTGAGACTGTCATTTGAAGCATCTTGCGTCAGAGACCCGCTACATGTTTCTGCAACATGGAAAAAACTAGAAAACTGATGATTTTTGGGGGGAAATTGATAAATTTAATTAAATTTTCTGGATTTTACGATTATTTCCACAGTGTTTTTTTTGTTTTTTATCTGTTTTGCCGCATTTCTTTTATTTTTTTTAATGGAGATGAAATGCTCTGCTAAATAGACATGTTTTCGGATATCGACGGAAGTCGCGAGCGTCGCTTCCATCAGTTTTAATGATTCCACGAGAATACGAGAAACCCCGAGAATACGAGAAACAGGGATAATTGTTAACTTTTTGTAATTTGTGTTGGCACATTAGTTATTTCTGTTTCATGAAGTAATCATTTCGTTTCAGTATAAAATATGTAACATAACGGCTACAAGATTTAAAAGATACTTACATCAATTTCTTCAAATTTTAAGAAAATCTTAGCCTGGACTAACCTCCGCCATATTGATATTTTATTCAATTTTACAGCGCATGCGCGATTCATAAAGGCCTCACAACACTAAATATTGTCCTTCACTTACCAGTAGTTAATGTATTTTCCCTCTATGGCTATATAGATTTCTAATTTTCTAAATAATGAGGCAAAAATAGCATGAAAACTTTGGACTTTTAAAAAAATAATAGATTTTGTTTTGATTGTTTTTCTATATTAACTAAAAAACACAATGGTAAAATGTATTATATAATGATTTACATAAAATTATATAGCGTTTCCGTAAATGTGTTCCTAAATGCAATAAAATTAAGTATAATAATGGCCTCAGCATTTTGTTTTTGTTAAAAAAATTACAATATATCTGTTACTTTGTTATAAATAAATCTAATAAAAATGTGATACATTTGTTTGACCGGTTCCGCGTTCAGTTTTTTCAACGTTTGGTGTCTGCTTACAAATTAACAAAAAGTTGGTTTAAAAAATGTACCTGCTAGCTAGTTGATATTTGATTCGACTTCAAGCCTAACAAGTATTAGGAAATATATTATCTTTTCTAGTAAGAATACTGCTTGATCGAATCTGGTTAGTTTCACCAGTTCCGAAGCAAGTTCCGGTGCACATAACGTTACAAATGCCATTTGTAATATTAATTTGACTATTTTTGCGAGCTAATACTTAAACTAAGTAAGTACAACTGCCAACTTTCAGTCTGATTTATTATTTTAATATTCATTCGGGGTATACATGTATATGGTATTGCAATCTTTAAAGCACCACCATGCTTGGCGTGAGATGAAGTAGAACTGCAATTGCATTGAATGCATTTGATTTTTCTCATTATTTCTGGAAAGTTCTGTTTAAAACAAGGTCTTATACAATGTCCAAGATGAAAATAAGTTTTTTGTTTTGCAATAATGCTTGAACAACACTAGTTCTAGTCCCATTACTGGTAAATACTTTTTTATAGATAATCTATGTTTTTAATTTTGTCCATACTGACAAACGTTCATCTTTAGTTTAAATAATATCTGTCAACACTGACACAGACATCCATGTCCATGTTTTGTTTTGATCTATATTCTGCATTTTATTTCATTATTCAGCTTTCAGAGATAAATGTATATTAATATTACACTACACGTACAGTACTTTTTATAAAATAATAACATGGTAGGATATTTTAAGTTACGACTTTCCTACTATATTATATATATATAGTGGCCTACAGTAAACGCATTTTAAATAAATGATTATAATTTAATACATATACCTCAAATGAAATGTTGGCACACTTTCTTACATATATTCATTCATATATATTTCAACATTAAAGAACATTTTATTTCTGATAAGAAAACGCGGAAACGTTTTCAGTTGGGTACAGTCCGTCATCAAAAATACATGTACGTGTTCGGAACTGTTCAAAAATAGGTCTCCTGGTTTAAACAGTTATGAATATATTTATGTTTTACTTTTTTTGCAAATATTTTTGGATGAAGTCAAGATAACAATGAAAATCTCAGAATGAAAATGATGAATAAAAGAATGATTATAAACATACCAGAATGACAATGAAGATTTCAGAATGATAATAAAGATATTTGTTTATCAAAAGTTCATTGTCATTCCAATATCTTTATTGTCATTCTCATACGCTTCATTATTATTCTGATATCTTCATTATAATACTGATATCTTCATTTTCATTATTATACATAATTATACTGAAATTATTATCATCATACATTTGCACCTATACACAATTCACAAGCAGATCCTCCACAAAACTATAACTTAAGAAATTAGTTACCTGCTTTTTCACTGCCTCCGTGGTCGAGGAGTTAGAGTCTAATCCAGTTACTTGTCTGGCGTGGGTTCGATCCCCGGGAGATGCTTTGATAGTTTTAGCACGGGAGGAATTTTAGTACTGTGTAACTATCCAGGAACGATGGTTAGGAAACTACCCGCCTATATGATTGAAATATTGTTTGGGGAAAAAAGCGTAAAATGAAACAAACAAACAAACAAAACCTGTTATCGAACCCGTTTTTGATTCTGTGGAATATTTATTTTAATGAACACGAAACAGTTTAAACTTAAAAATAAAGAATAGGAAATAATTACAGCTGCAATTATATGATATCATGTGCCATACATACAGGGGTTAAATGCACCCGAGGTCGGTTTCAGAAAAAAATAAAGATATAATAGACTCGATCATCTTTGGCAAAATACTTTTAATTCTACCAAAGGTTTATGTCGGATTTTTATTACTTCACAACAGCAGGTGTCAAGTGCTGTGTGGCAGTTGTAAAAGTTGCCCTTTCTTCAATTCCGTGTTATTTATATTTTTCTGGTCTTCGGATCATTTGATACCAGCACTATTAAGTGTTGAGAAAATCGAGTACGCTTAAGCCGGTGCTAGGGGGGGCGTGAGGAAGTTGCTCTTTTTCAGTATCCCTCATGAACAGACTCAATCAAACCGAGTCTGCAATTCTTATGTAATTTTGTTGTGATTAATGCTTCCGAGGGATAACTTTCTTTCCGGATTTTTCAAAACAAGAGAATGCTCAAATTGTCTTTCGGGAGCTGCTTTCTTATTAGCAGGGTTAAAGTCGATGTAGGCCTTTCCCTTAAAAATAACGCCATTTTTTAACAGATCACAAAGACGACATTCAGCTCTATTGATTGAGGAAGACTCAGGTGTCGCGCTTTGCTCCTTTAATACAGGTAAAGTGATTAGAGCAAAGATGTATCCATGAAATGGTAATGAACGTAACCTTGTAAATGTTACACCCATTCATGTGATCACTTTATAGAGAAAACAGAAAACGTTGTTTTTTTGGACAGCCGCCGCATTTTAAAAAAAATTTTTTTATTATGTTTGGCTACCTGAAATATGCAATTTCAAAGGGAATTTATCCTTGTAAAAAGATTATATAAATGCATGATTAGTCTCTCCCTCATATTGTTTATTACCGAATGTACTTGTAAATTAAGTATTTTGATACATACATGTTTTAATACGAACAGTATAGTCTCCCTGGATTATTTTTTATCGCCCCATAATGTAATTTTTTTCAGTATTTCTCCTAATGATATTTATAAATTATATATGTGACAGGGCATTTTTTTCTGTCATATCAATAAAAAATAAACACAGTTACACACATTTAATTTAACTGGACCTGTCATAAATCATTCTATGGGTGGGCTAAAGAGGTACATAATTATGTATCTCCACTTACATAGTGATGATAATATAACTTGATTCCAACTTGGTATAAAACTTTATTCCAAGTGATTCCAACAAATGTTGCCAACGGGGCACCGCTCAAGCCAGTGCTAGGAGGCGTGAGGGATGTAGAACATTTTTACTATTTCAAAAGGAATAGTGATTATATGCTTCCAGAAGATCAAACTTTTTGCTGATTTTTTATAGTACTTCAAAACAGCAGGTGTCAAGTTCTGCTTGTAGCAGCCGTACTATTTCAGTGTTGTTGTTGTTGTCTTTTTTTTTACTTTCTAGACTTTGATTCCAACACTTTTGTGTGTTGAAAATTATTAAGTACTACTCAAGCCGGTGCTATGGGGCGTGAGGGGAGGTTGTACTTTATCATCAATTCTCGTGTACAGACTCGATAACAAAACAATGAGAAACAAAGATCAATGCAAGGTGACATCCACGGAACGCAGTCCCCCGACACAATCAAGTCCATACCAGCAAACCGAGTAAACTTTTCAAGTAATTTTGTTGTTATTTATGCAAGATTTCTCAGACTTACTTATAATGCACCCGGATCATAGAATAACATTCAGCCTTTATAATATATACTATAAGGAGAATACTCGGATCATATCACATGCAGTGACAATTAACGTATTTACAAAATTGAAATAATTTGTATAAAGGCATATGTGACATCTTATAACTGTAACGACTTGTATATATCATGTGTTAATGCATTTTGTAGACTTGTCGATTGCGTTTTATCTTACACGTTTTTTCACGAGTCTACAGTGCATATATATTTTACAAACGTTATTTCCCAAGTCAATGTCTCGTTCCTAGTACAGGCTAGTACAGTGCATATATTTTATTAACGTTTTTTTTTCATCAGTCAATGTCTCATCCCTAGTACAGTGCATATATGTTACAAAAGTTATATCACCAGTCAATGTCTCATTCCTAGTACAGTGCATATATTTTACAAACGTTATTTATGTACTGGCAGCTTAGTCTTTGCTATATATGGAAATAGTGGGAAGTAAATATTTGACAAGGTTTATAAACCAACTTGTTCTGCAAGAGAGGAAAAACAAATGATACACAAATCACATTTTGTACAATCTTTTATTAAGAAAAGTCACACATTCATGCTATCAAAACCAATCAAACAAACATGATTTATTTAATAGTACTACATTAATAACAAAAACAATATAATGCTCTCTATGAAGCTTCCATGATAAGATCATATACAGAATACTGTTTTCCATAAACAATTCATGTTTTAGACAGTCATGTTTTTGTATATATGTATATGTACAATCGACATATTCGAGCATGAACTTATCTTAACTTCATATACGGTAGTATTGTTTTAGCATAAACATGGCCAAAACAATAAATATATAAGTTAACCAAGTATATGTAATTAAAGGATTATAAATGTATGAGATGGATTTAATCATACAATATTCACTAAACAGACATAGTTAATATATAATGTACAATTGACATAACATATTACAGCATGAACTTATCTTAACTTCATATAGAATTGTTTATGCATAAACATGGACAATATAGATTTGTTATTAGTACATGTAAATTGTATGTTTACAAATATACTAGAATTGTAAAATCTATATTCCAAGTCACAAACAAACATGTCTGATGCATAAGTTCACAAGACATAACAAATCTTAAGCATGGAATAAACATAAACATTCATATATCTAGTTAACAATTAATAACATCTTCATGTAATTATATGTTTACTTATATACCAGATGAATTTACTCTACATATACATTTAAAGTTTACAGGCACATTTCGCCTCAGAAATGAATATATTTTTATTTTTGTAAAAGGGCCAATATGTGTTTTATAATGTTGTAATAATATATTTAGACCAAGTGCTATTCTTATCACCTGCCAAAAAATTGAGTTTATTAATATAGATGCAAAATGTAAAAAAAAAAAATGTTATTTTACTTCCATATATAATACTTTTTCACCATACTTGTACTGGTTGCTAAAATGCAAAAGAAACAAAAGTTGGCTTAGATATATGGCCTATGAAAAAAGGTTAAGGACACCGAAAATATAAACTTTTGAAAAATAACATACTGCATTTTCTAAGCTTAATGGGCCTTTAAATCAAACATGAATAAATGCAAAACAAACATAGGATGGCTCTGGTATATAGACAATGAAAAACTCTTTGGACACAATTTTTTTTTAGCTTTTTAAAAATAAAGTGATTGTATTTTTTAAGGTATAATGGGCCTTTAAATCAAACATGTCCCAAAATCTTTCTTTATATAAAATTATGTTATCTTATTTTCATAAAAGCATTGCAATAGCATGTCACTTAAACAACAAACATGTATATATATGTTATAATATGTTTACATATGCACTTGATACATTCATTCATTCAGAATAAAGGCAAAGACAAGTGTAACATATGTTTACATATAACATAATCTAAATCTTGGTATAATTTATACTAACCATGAGCAAGCATAAAAATCTAACATACCTTTAATAAAATGTAGTTATATCATTACTGTTTGAAAGCATAAAACTTCATTTTAGCATCGTCCGAACCCATACATTCAGATTTTACTGAACTACATTCATCACGAATGAAGTGTATTCATAACCAGTATGCTTTAATTACCCAGGATGCATTTTAAGACAGTATATTACAACATATCTTTTTAGTAATTTCGTGTAACATATGTTTTACAATACATGTAAACTAACATATCATTATTATGCTGACATCAGCAGAAATATAACTTATATATGCCTTTAATGTGATAATGTCTTGGTACTAAAATATGACAAATTGTTTAATTAAAAAGTTCTAATTCAACTGTTTCATAAATATATGAACATAAACATCTGATAGTATATAACTTTATAAAATATGGCTGTCTGTGTGAAAGAGCATATTGGCAACCGAGAGCTGGTATATATCCCTCAGGTATAGCTGAGACTTATTATTTTCCTGAGGGGCAACTGAGAACTGACTTATGCCGAGAACTGGAATACATTCCACCCATTGGGGGTAACCGAGAATTTATATATATCCCCCTAGGGGCAGTCAAGAACAGGTATATATCCCTGAGAACTGACTTATGCCGAGAACTTATCCGAGGGGTAGCTGAGAACTTGTTTGTATCCTCGTGGGGCACCTGTGAACTGGTATATATCCCTACGGGACACCTGTGAACTGGTATATATCCCCAAGGGGCAGCTGAGAACTGGTATATATCCCTAAGGGACAGCTGAGAACTGGTATATATCCCCAAGGGACAGCTAAAAACTTGTATATATCCCCAAGGGGCAGCTGAGAACTGGTATATAACCCCAAGGGACAGCTGAGAACTGGTATATATTCCCAAGAGACAGCTGAGAACTGGTATATATCCCTGAGGGACAGCTGAGAACTGGTATATATCCCCAAGGGACAGCTGAGAACTGGTATGTATCCCCAGGGGACAGCTGAGAACTGGTATATATCCCCAAGGGGCAGCTGAAAACTTGTATATATTCCCAAGGGGCAGCTGAGAACTGGTATGTATAAGGAAAATCAATGACTCCCACCCCCCCCCATATTTTTGACCCTTGGGAATTTATTTGAACACACTTGGTAGACACTGACTAGACAATGTTTTATGCCAACTATTTAAGCTCTATCTCTTTCAGTTTTTCTATAAGAAAATTTTTATGTTTTTTCTTTTTGTTGCCATGGCAACAAGAGTTCTGTATGGAATTAAATTTTTTGAAGAATTTTTTAAGTTGACTACCAAAGGAACATTCTTGTGAAGTTTTAATGAAACTGGCTTAGCGGTTTATGAGATGTTGTTTAAAGTAAGAATTTACGCTGGACGGACGCTGGACAAAAAGCGATCACAATAGCTCAGTATGTCACTTTTATTTGTCACAGGTGAGGTGAGCTAAAATTCATATTTACATCTATGGTGTATAACATGTTTTGATTAAAAATTATGTTATACTGTCTATGTAGTAACAGTATATACTAGTACATATAAATTTACAGCAAGGTACATCTATACTTGCCTTGTGTTTAAAATTATCATTCTAACATAAACAACAAAAAGTTCACTTAAAGGAGCTCCACTGAGGTCCAAAATCCAAACAATAAAAAATAAAAATAGAAAATCCAAAACTGATTAATCGGGATATTCAATAAAGGAAAAAATGATACTAAAGAAATATACTCGGAATGAAATTGAACATCGATATTAATGAAGTGCAATTTTCAGACGGACTTTAGCTATAAACATTTAAACACTGTTGACAGGACATTGTGCTTGACTATCCACAGTGATAGATAATGCAGAATTTTCTAACTTCAAAAAGGGAAATAATTCTGCCAAATATCTATGTGCTCGGACAGTGACTTCCTATTACTCTCATATATGTGTGTGAAGTTCTAATCCACTCTTATACGTAAAAACTTAACCAAGATTTTTTAAGTCGTAAAAGGGGAATAAATATGAGGAAAAAATATGAGAGGTATGGGATTTGTGTTAGTCATGTTAAAGAACAAGAATGTCAATTGAAATTTTCATTCAGTAGTTTTTTAGATACCAACTTGCACACATAAAAGTAACCTAAATTTGACGCCAATGCGGTAAGTACTATTATAGCATTAGCTATTCATTGAATAGTCGAGCTAAAATGATTACTAGTGTTTTTGGAAAAACAAAGTAAGCAAATAATAATCTGAAATTTTGCATACAAATTTAATACATGAAAAATAATATATCTTCTTCAAATAGTATGAAACCTCAACAACATAACTCCTGTCCTATCATGTCAAGAAATTAAGAAAATATTATCCTCAGTGGAGACCCTTTAACTATACTGTTTGAATAATACTGATTAACAGTATTAACTTGTACACATTAATGGTTTTCAGAATTACAATTTGTAAATTTTTACAATCTTTACAATATAAAACAATCCAAGAAGGAATGTCTAAAATATAACATGTAAATGGTCCTCATCTCAATGAAACAATTTACTTGTCCTATATATCATCTAACAGGTATTTATATATAACATTCCATTGTCCTATATATAATATAACTTGTGTTGATATAAATAATTCCATTGTCTAAATATTGTATAACAGGAATTTACATATAACATTCCTTGTCTTACATAACATATAACTGGTATTCATTAATACCATTCCATTTTATAACTGGTATTGATATATACCATTTTCTTTGCATATTTAACATATAATAAACATATATGGCATTTTTATATACCAAACACTTATATCCTATATATCATATAATTGGTATTCATATATACCATTCCATTGTCCTAAATATCATATAACTGGTATTTATATATACCATTCACTTGTCCTATATATCATATAATTGGTATTCATATATACCATTCCCTTGTCTTATATATCATATAACTGGTATTTATATATACCATTCACTTGTCCTATATATCATATAATTGGTATTCATATATACCATTCCCTTGTCTTATATATCATATAACTGGTATTTATATATACCATTCCCTTGTCCTATATATCATTTAACTTGTATTGATATATACCATTCCCTTGACATATTTCTCATATGACCGGTAATTACATACCATTCCCTTGTCCTATCATATATTATATAATATAACTGGTATTTGAATGTTATATAAATTTATCTTTTACTTTTTCTGACCTTGTACATTAAATTTTTCCATTCAAATTGCTTATTATATTTACTTATTCATTAATTTATTTACTTGCTAATCTATTTATCTATTTATGTATTTATAATTCAAACAACCTATTACTTTTTCAAATTATACTTTTCACAAACTATCCCTGATCTTTAAAAAAAAAACAGTTACCTATATTTTCTTTATATTTCACTGCATTTCTTTCATTTATTTATTTAAATACACATTTGAATATTACTTTCATCAATTTCAATATTACTACAATGATCAGAAATTGATATTTAATGAACTGTTTTTGATGATTGTTATTTATCATATTGAATTACATTTATTATTTAACATATCAATATGTAACTTTTATATATTATTTTTGCTGATAATGTTTATTTTAATAATTATGTCTTTTATCATGAAATAATTTAGATTAAGCACTATGTTAACTGCATGTATTCTATCTCACTATGTTAAAAATTCAGATCATTTTTTTGTTGAAAATGAAAAACCAAATTATCATCTCTTTTAATAATTTAGTTTAACACTTCATGTATTCTAAATTGATACTTTTATCCCCTTTTTGTTGAAAATTCAAACAAATCATCTCTTTTAACATGCAATAATTTATGTTTACTACAAGTTTACTTTTTTGTTGAAAATACAAACCAAATAGTATCATCCTGTTTAACATGAAATAACTGATCCTGATCTTTTACATACTGTATAGCAACATTTCCCTTCCCTCCTCTAAGTCCTTGTAATGTCAATGTAAACATACCATCATTAAACTCCTCACCATCTCCTGTTATATAACAGTTAAATACTCTCACATCTACAGTATGAGGAATACCAGGAAGACTATCAATAAACTTCTGCCATGTTGTCAAACTCATTATGACATTTTGAAGCATAATGTACTTTAAACTCTTCATCTCTGAAGGTAATTGTGTTATATTGTCAGTAAACCTACAATACCATAACTCAAGCTTACTGAGATTGTGTAACAATGGTAATACTGTGACTAGTCTCTTTGTTATGTTGGTATGATATAATTGAGATTTATTGTAATAATCTTCATACAATTTGAGTTCTTTTAATTTGTTAGATTTTCTAATAATATCAAATATTTTCTCATAATTACCATTTTTCAATTTACAAAATGTAAATATTTCAAGGTTTGTAGTATCAGCATCTATCACACTAACAGTCTTATACAAATGAAGGTACTGAAGTTGTTGATGTTTTGATAAATTTACATCATGCTGCTTCATACACTCACATTTAACTTTATAAAGATGTATTTGTTCAAGATGACTTGTTCCCTCAAGAAAATTACAAAATGTAGTAGTATCATCATGACTCATTGTTATATCAAACATACTACTCATATTACTTATTGCTACAAGATTGTTCATACTAGGTAGGTTACTAACAACTGTTTTAAACACTGGGTAATACTTGTCAGTGTAAGAGTCATCAAGAGACAGAGACAGAGATTTTAATGTTGAAGTATTTACTTTAATTGTCTCACAAACACAATTGTTCATCTCATTAATCGTCGGTTCATTACTCTGTGTACTTGATATCATTTGTGATACAGATGCATATCTTATTTCAATTTTTTCAAGATGATGAAACATTGGTAAATATTTTGTTAATTTAACATTTTGTGTGCTGATGTAACCTACATAAATAGACAGAACATTTTGTGTGCTGATGTAACCTACATAAATAGACAGAACAGTGTCAGGAACAATGTGTTTCTGATCAATACCTGAACAAACAATATCACAAGACTGATCCCATCTATCAATGACCAAATCTCCTATATAAAACACAGTATTACTTCCTATACTACATGCTGCATTGAATTCTTCCATTGAGTCAAACATAAGCTTTTGAATATCAGTAATACAACTATGGTCGTCATAAATTCTACTATTTATTGTTCTCCTGTATTCCTGAA
Source organism: Ruditapes philippinarum (assembly GCF_026571515.1). NCBI lineage: Eukaryota > Metazoa > Mollusca > Bivalvia > Venerida > Veneridae > Ruditapes > Ruditapes philippinarum. The sequence continues at coordinate 31,831 of NW_026857268.1, forward strand.
CACGAGAGTCTTTTGACACAGTATCATATATGTATTTTGAAACATGTGTTGCTAATCTTGGATCTAGACCACATAGCATAATAATTACATTTGACTGCTCTAATATGTCATTGACTGTTGAACATTTCTGAAAAACCTCATTAATAAACTTCTTGGCTAATTCATTATTTCCTGCACTATCTGATGAACACATTTTTGCATTGAAATTGATACAAATATTCACTGCAGCCAGAAATTCTTGCATTGATTTGTGAATAAAAGAGAACAATGAGCTTGGTGGTTCTGATACAGATAAACTTGGACATTCATCTTCTGTCATTATTCCAAGTTTCAAGGAATTTTCTCTTACTTCATCTGATATTTCGAGTTCATCAAACATACAAATGTCAAATGTCAAAGATTTATCCTTCGGACAATTAAATAGTGTCTCATAAGCCAACTGTGACACTTCATAAATGAAATGGCGATTTAATCTTAATTTGGTTTTATCAGCTAAATATTTAGGAAGATCTACTTTCTGGGTCCCCTTCATGAGTCGAGTACTTGTTCCTGTAGTTTTCATGTCATTCCATGTGAAGAATAATTCTAACATACCGGTGTAGATGGCACATCTTGAGGTTTTATCGAGTTTACCATCAAACCATAGACATATCAGTTGGTGTAGCATAATTGGTACCTTTTTTAAACTTTCCAGAGACTTTTCTTCTAGATTTTCCCTACATTCTCTAGCTTCTTTATTGGCATGTCTGCTTACATTTAATTGTGAGACTGTTCTATCTACCATTTCCCTTTCACATCTTAGATCAAACCCTTTCAGTTTCAGTGATTGTTCAATCTCCACATCACTTGATCTTAATGTATGAAATTTCCATGGCCTTGAAGTTGTTACTATTGTGTACTCCTTAAAGATGCTATGTTCTGGGACATTTTCAGAAGACCATTCATCTAAGCCATCAAGCAAAATCATAACTCTAGAGGATTCCTCTTCAAGAAGTGTGTTTAACATTTTCATTTGATAACGTTTTAGAAGCATTTCATCAATGCCAATGTTTTGATTATACTGTCTAAGAGGGATGTAAAATACAAAATCAAATTTCTTCATCTCTTTTACACCATTGAATTTAAGTTCATAATTTTTGCTATCATATTCAGAGTCATAAATGTTAAATTCAGAGTCAGTTAAGTTAGTATAAGAGTCATCACTGTCAAATTCAAAGTCAGTATCAGAGTTGTCACTATGGGATTCGGAGTGTATTAAGTCACCATCAGAGTCGTCACTATCGGATTCAGAGTGTATTAAGTCACCATCAGAGTCGTCACTATCGGATTCGGAGTGTATTAAGTCACCATCAGAGTTGTCACTATGGGATTCAGAGTTATATAAGATATCAGAGTCACCATTGTGGGATTCGGAGTGTATTAAGTCAAAACTGTTATCCTGAATGACATCACTGTCACTTCCATTTTTCTTAATGCCACCCACATGTTTTTCATCTCCAGGTTTCTCGTTAAGATCTTGATGTGTCTTACTGCACTCTTTGTTTTCAATGTCTCTACTATGTGTCCCCTTTACCTCTTCATTTACAATGTCACAGCCCTTTTTTTCATATTCTTCAAAATCACCTCCTTGTTTCTCAGTACCACCTTCATTGTCATTGACACCTCCAGCTTCATGTTTTTCATCATCACCTCCATGTTTTTCACTGTCACCTTCAGGTTTACTACTGCCACCTGCATTTTCATTGCCAGCTCCATGTTTTTCACCATCACCTCCATGTTTTTCACTGTCGCCTTCAGGTTTACTACTGCCTTCTTCATTTTCATTGCCATCTTCAATGTCAGCTCCATGTTCTTCACTGTGTGACAAACACCAACAGTTCACCAGATATTTACAAAAACTAGTTTTTCCTGACCCTGCATCTCCTAGAACATATACAGATTTTTGGGGGACTCCGTTCTTTGTGAAGATTTTTGACATTGTATTAACCCTCACTTCCTTTGTCTCCCCCTTTTCTCCTTTTATTTCCCTCGTTATTTTGGGCCTAATATAAATCTCATTAAAGCTACATTTTTCACTTTTTGGTTGTAAAGGTGTTGTAGGAACTTGCAGCAGGGTTTTGTGATACTGTTCAATCAGCTTTTTCCGCCATTCTGTAATTTAAATGATTATATGACATCAAATTGTTAAGAACAAATCAATGAGTAAATGATACAGAAAATAAGTATAGGTCTGGACAGATTATCGCAGAAATATATAAAAGAAAAAGAACAGATCACAGGGGGCCTCATTGAAATGTAACACAAATTAGTAAATCAGCAAATATTGAACAGACTGAAGCTAGTTAATGACAACAATCACAACATTAAGCCTTTTCATATTCTATACAACATACCTGATTTAGCCTTTCACATTCTATGTAACATACCAGATCTCGCCTTTTCATATTCTATATACCATACATGATTTAGCCTTTTCATAGATTATATTACATGCCTGATTTAGCCTTTTCTTATTCTATACAAAATATCTGATTTAGCCTTTTCATATTTAAATCACATACCTGATTTAGCCTTTACATATTCTATATACCATACATGATTTAGCCTTTTCATAGATTATATTACATGCCTGATTTAGCCTTTTCTTATTCTATACAAAAATATCTGATTTAGCCTTTTCATATTTAAATCACATACCTGATTTAGCCTTTACATATTCTATATACCATACATGATTTAGCCTTTTGATAGATTATATTATATGCCTGATTTAGCCTTTTCTTATTCTATACAAAAATATCTGATTTAGCCTTTTCATATTTAAATCACATACCTGATTTAGCCTTTACATATTCTATATACCATACATGATTTAGCCTTATCATAGATTATATTACATGCCTGATTTAGCCTTTTCTTATTCTATACAAAAATATCTGATTTAGCCTTTTCATATTTAAATCACATACCTGATTTAGCCGTTACATATTCTATATACCATACATGATTTAGCCTTTTCATAGATTATATTACATGCCTGATTTAGCCTTTTCTTATTCTATAGAAAATATCTGATTTAGCCTTTTCATATTTGAAAAACATACCTGATTTTGCCTTTACATGTTCTATATAACATACCGGATAGAACCTTTTCATATTCGATATAACATACCCGATTTGGACTTTTCATATCCTAAGAACATACCTGATTTAGCCTTTTCATATTTAAATCACATACCTGAATTAGCATTTACATATTCTATATAACATACCTGATATAACTTTTTCATATTCTATATAACATAGCTGATTTAGCCTTTTCATATTCTTAATACATTTGAAGCATACCTGATTTAGCCTTTTGAAATTCTAACTGTTTTTGTTGAGGAGAATCTTCTTCCTTGAGTCTTTTTATCTCCTACAACATAAATAATAATACAAATAATTATGTTTAATTCGGTAATTTTCAAAAATGTTTTTTTTCTTCTTTAAATGTATTGTATGTATGTATCAGTAATATTGGCATTTTCAGTTAGTCTGTGTCCCCAAGTCATTCTACGTTGCAATATATCTCATAAAAATCAAATCAAATTTCCTTATTTGAAAATCAATTTTATTGCATTGAAGGAATCCTATATGGAGCATCTTTTAATTTGACATTTTAGGTGCATTAGTCCCTTTTTAAATTTCTTCTAGATATTGGAATTGAGGGACAATCGCTCACCTGAATATGAATATTCTCCATGACAAGGAACAAGTTATATATTAATACAAATGAAAGCAGATATAAAACAAAATCTTAAACTGATATCACAAAGTTCATATTTGGATCTGAAATAGTGCATGTGTAACAAGAGGGTCATGATTGCCCTGAAGTCACTCACCTGTATATACCCCCCCCCCCTGGGGGGGTCAATGTAAACCCCAAGGGCTTTTATTTTATCAAACATGGTAGACATCCATTAGAATATGTTTCATGCTAAATATCTAAGCTCTAGCTCTTTAGTCTTTTTAAAAGAAGATTTTAAGTTTTTACTTCACACATATAGGGAACAAGAGCTGTCACCCAAGTGGCAAATGCTACCGAAAAGCATTATTTGACTCGACAAATCGTCTCTATGTTGTAGACATTTATGCCAAGATATTCTTAAATCCTTCAAAGCATGACAAACTTACAGCCCGGACACTATTATATGTACCTATTAATTCTAATTGTGATAAATTAAATGTGATACTTCAAAATGATAGTGTGACCTTGACCTTTGAGGTAGGGACGTGTTTCTTGGACGCGAAACAACATATTGATGTGGTAAACAATTGTGCCAACTTAATTTAAAATCCCTCAATGTATGACAAAGTTACAGTCTGATCACGAATGAAGTGGGGACGCACAGACGGACGGACGGACGGTCAGACGGATGGTGCGATTTTAATATGACTCCTTTCCGGGGCATAAAACAATGAACCCCAGGGGGTCCAATTTTTACCCCAGGGTTTTTATTTTAACAAACTTGGTAGACATTCACTCAATGGTGTTTCATGCCAAATATCTAAACTGCAGCTCTTTGGGTTTTTAAAAAGGAGATATTTTAATTATTTACTTTACACAAAAAAAAAGGAAAATCAATGACTCCCCGCCAAGACGGGGCCAATTTTAACCCAAGGGCTTTTATTTGAACAAACTTGGTAGACACCCATTAGAAGATGTTTCATGTTAAATATCTAAGCTGTAGCTGTAGCTCTAGCTCGTTGGGATTTTTAAAAGAAGATTTATTAAGTATTTACTATACACATATAGTTAAAAACAATGACACCCCTGGGGCAGGGCCAACTTTGTAGACACTCACTAGAAGATGTGCCATGCTTAATATCTAAACTCTAGCTATTTGGGTTTTTATAAGAAGATTTTTTAAGTTTTTACTAAAAACATATTAGGGAAATCAATGACCCCTGGGGCTGGGCCAATTTGAACCCAAGGGCTCTTATTTGAACAAATTTGGTAGATACCCATTAGAACACGTTTCATGCTAATTATTTTAGCTCTAGCTCTTTGGGTTCTTTAAAAGAAGATATTTCAAAGCTTTTACTATATGCCAAGACCCACTGGGGCGCTGCCAATTTTGACCCCAGCGCTTGTATGTGAACAAACTTGGGAGACACTCTCTAGAAGATGTTTCATGCCAAATATCTAAGCTCTAGCTCTTTGAGTTTTTAAAAGAAGGTATTTAAAGTTTTTTTTTTCTTTTGGTTGCCATGGCAACCAGAGTTCTGCATGGAATTAAATTATATGGTTGCCATGGCAACCAGAGTTCTGCATGGAATTAAATTCTTGAACAAATTTTAAAGGTGACCACCAAAGGAACATTCATGTGAAGTTTGGGTAAAATTTGCTTAGTGGTTAATGAGAACATGTCATTTAAAGGATGCCGGACAAAAAGCAATCACAAAAGCTTACCCTGTCAGCTAAAAACTTTTGCTAAGGGCTTCGAGCACAATTTTATAAACAAGAGGGCCAAAAAGGCCCTAGATCCCTCACTTGACCCATCGAACTCATCCAAACAATTACCTAGACAAGCATTCTGACCAAGTTTCATGACAGGTAAGTCAAAAATGTGACCACTAGAGTGTTAACAAAGATTATTCATATTTGCCAAGTGTGACCTAGTTTTTGACCCCAGGTGACCCAAATTGACACTTGACCTAGAAATCATCAAAATAAACTTTCCAACCACTATACAGGATACTTGGATCAAAATAGTTGCCACCAGAGTGTTAACAAGATTTTTCTTTTTTTAGCTCCTGTGAGCTAGTCTTTCATCCCAGATGACCCATATTCGAACTCGTCCGAGCAATTACCTAGACAAGCATACTGACCAAGTTTGATGATGATTGAATCAAAAATGTAACCACTAGAGTGTTAACAATGTTTTTCTATTTTAGCTCTAGTTTTTCATCCGAGATGACCCATGTTCAAAATCATCCGAGCTATTACCTAGATAAGCAACCTGACAAAGTTTGATGATGATTGATGCAAAAATGTGACCGCTAGAGTGTTAATAAACAAGCGGTCCTACTAAACACTGCTAAGGACTGCTAAGGACCGCTAAGGACTGCTAAGGACTGCTAAGGAGCCACAAAGAACTACTAGGGAGGCACAAAGGACCTTAAAATACCTCCTAGGGCATTCTTATAATATATGGTAGTATGTTTAGTGAAAAAAAAATTACAATTTTAAGAAAAAATATTATTTTGGTGAAAATTTTATGAGTTGCCGGACCGCTAAGGACTGCTCAGATACACAAAAGACGGCTAGGGAGGCACAAAGGACCTTAAAATACCTCCTAGAACATTCTTATAATATATGGTAGTAAGTTAATAGACAAAAATGTATTATTGTAAGAAAAGATATAATTTTTGTGATAGAATTTATGCTTTCGATGAGTTGCCGGACCGCTAAGGACTGCTCAGATACACAAAAGACTGCTAGGGAGGCACATTTTTTTTTTTTTAAGGACCTTAAAATACCTCCTAGGGCATTCTTATAATACAAGGTAGTATGTTTAGTGACAAAAAATGTATTATTTTAAGAAAAAATATCATTTTAGTGGTAAAATTTATGTTTTTGAAGAGTTGCCAGACCGCTAAGGACTGCACAGGTGCAAAAACAACTGCTAGGAAGGCACAAAGGACCTTAAAATCCCTCCTAGAACATTCTTATAAAATATGGTAGTAAGTTAATGGACAAAAATGTATTATTGTAAGAAAAAATATAATTTTCGTGATAGAATTAAAAAAAATTTATGCTTTCGATGAGTTGCAGGACCGCTAAGGACTGCTCAGGTGTGCAAAGGACTGCTAGGGAGGCACAAAAGACCTTAAAATATTTCCTAGGGAGGCACAAAGGACCTTAAAATACCTGTGAGGGCATTCCTGTAATACATGGTAGTATGTTTAGTGACAAAAAATGTATAATTTTAAGAAAAAATATAATTTTGGTGATAGAATTTATGCTTTCGATGAGTTGCTGGACCGCTAAGGACTGCTCAGGTGCACTAACAACTGCTAGGGAGGCACAAAGGACCTTAAAATCCCTCCTAGAACATTCTTATAATATATGGTAGTAAGTTAATAGACAAAAATGTTTCATTGTAAGAAAAATTTATAATATTTGTGATAGAATTTATGCTTTCGATGAGGTGCAGGACCACTAAGGACTGCTCAGGTGCGCAAAGGACTGCTAGGGAGGCACAAAAGACCTTAAAAAATTTCCTAGGGAGGCAAAAAAGGCCTTAAAATACCTGTGAGGGCATACCTATAATACATGGTAGTATGTTTAGTGACAAAAAAATGTATAATTTTAAGAAAAAATATAATTTTGGTGATAGAATTTATGCTTTCGATGAGTTGCTGGACCGCTAAGGACTGCTCAGGTGCACTAACAACTGCTAGGGAGGCACAAAGGACCTTAAAATCCCTCCTAGAACATTCTTATAATATATGGTAGTAAGTTAATAGACAAAAATGTATTATTGTAAGAAAAAATATAATTTTTGTGATAGAATTTATGCTTTCGATGAGGTGCAGGACCGCTAAGGACTGCTCAGGTGCGCAAAGGACTGCTAAGGAGGCACAAAAGACCTTAAAAAATTTCCTAGGGAGGCACAAAGGGCCTTAAAATACCTGTGAGGGCATTTTTATAATACATGGTAGTATGTTTAGTGACAAAAAATGTATAATTTTAAGAAAAAATATAATTTTGGTGATAGAATTTATGCTTTCGAGGAGTTGCCACACCGCTAAGGACTGCTCAGGTGCACTAACAACTGCTAGGGCGGCACAAAGGACCTTAAAATCCCTCCTAGAACATTCTTATAATATATGGTAGTAAGTTAATAGACAAAAATGTTTTATTGTAAGAAAAATTTATAATATTTGTGATAGAATTATGCTTTCGATGAGGTGCAGGACCACTAAGGACTGCTCAGGTGCGCAAAGGACTGCTAGGGAGGCACAAAAGACCTTAAAAAATTTCCTAGGGAGGCAAAAAAGGCCTTAAAATACCTGTGAGGGCATACCTATAATACATGGTATTATGATTAGTGACAAAAAATGTATAATTTTAAGAAAAAATATAATTTTGGTGATAGAATTTATGCTTTCGATGAGTTGCTGGACCGCTAAGGACTGCTCAGGTGCACTAACAACTGCTAGGGAGGCACAAAGGACCTTAAAATCCCTCCTAGAACATTCTTATAATATATGGTAGTAAGTTAATAGACAAAAATGTATTATTGTAAGAAAAAATATAATTTTTGTGATAGAATTTATGCTTTCGATGAGGTGCAGGACCGCTAAGGACTGCTCAGGTGCGCAAAGGACTGCTAGGGAGGCACAAAACACCTTAAAAAATTTCCTAGGGAGGCACAAAGGGCCTTAAAATGCATGTGAGGGCATTTTTATAATACATGGTAGTATGTTTAGTGACAAAAAATGTATAATTTTAAGAAAAAATATAATTTTTGTGATAGAATTTATGCTTTCGATGAGGTGCAGGACCGCTAAGGACTGCTCAGGTGCGCAAAGGACTGCTAGGGAGGCACAAAAAGACCTTAAAATATTTCCTAGGGAGGCACAAAAGACCTTAAAATACCTCCTAGGGCATTTTTATAATACATGGTAGTATGTTTAGTGACAAAAAATGTATTATGTTAAGAAAAAATATAATTTTAATGATAAAATTTATGTTTTCGAGGAGTTGCCACACCGCTAAGGACTGCTCAGGTGCACTAACAACTGCTAGGGAGGCACAAAGGACCTTAAAATCCCTCCTAGAACATTCTTATAATATATGGTAGTAAGTTAATAGACAAAAATGTATTAGTGTGAGAAAAAATATCATTTTTGTGATAGAATTAAAAACAAATTATGCTTTCGATGAGTTGCAGGACCGCTAAGGACTGCTCAGGTGTGCAAAGGACTGCTAGGGAGGCACAAAAGGCCTTAAAATACCTGTGAGGGCATTTTTATAATACATGGTAGTATGTTTAGTGACAAAAAATGTATAATTTTAAGAAAAAATATAATTTTTGTGATAGAATTTATGCTTTCGATGAGGTGCAGGACCACTAAGGACTGCTCAGGTGCGCAAAGGACTGCTAGGGAGGCACAAAAGACCTTAAAAAATTTCCTAGGGAGGCAAAAAAGGCCTTAAAATACCTGTGAGGGCATACCTATAATACATGGTAGTATGTTTAGTGACAAAAAATGTATAATTTTAAGAAAAAATATAATTTTGGTGATAGAATTTATGCTTTCGATGAGTTGCTGGACCGCTAAGGACTGCTCAGGTGCACTTACAACTGCTAGGGAGGCACAAAGGACCTTAAAATCCCTCCTAGAACATTCTTATAATATATGGTAGTAAGTTAATAGACAAAAATGTATTATTGTAAGAAAAAATATAATTTTTGTGATAGAATTTATGCTTTCGATGAGGTGCAGGACCGCTAAGGACTGCTCAGGTGCGCAATGGACTGCTAAGGAGGCACAAAAGACCTTAAAAAATTTCCTAGGGAGGCACAAAGGGCCTTAAAATACCTGTGAGGGCATTTTTATAATACATGGTAGTATGTTTAGTGACAAAAAATGTATAATTTTAAGAAAAAATATAATTTTTGTGATAGAAATTAAGAATTTATGCTTTCGATGAGGTGCAGGACCGCTAAGGACTGCTCAGGTGCGCAAAGGACTGCTAGGGAGGCACAAAAGACCTTAAAATATTTCCTAGGGAGGCACAAAAGACCTTAAAATACCTCCTAGGGCATTTTTATAATACATGGTAGTATGTTTAGTGACAAAAAATGTATTATGTTAAGAAAAAATATAATTTTAATGATAAAATTTATGTTTTCGAGGAGTTGCCACACCGCTAAGGACTGCTCAGGTGCACTAACAACTGCTAGGGAGGCACAAAGGACCTTAAAATCCCTCCTAGAACATTCTTATAATATATGGTAGTAAGTTAATAGACAAAAATGTATTAGTGTGAGAAAAAATATCATTTTTGTGATAGAATTAAAAACAAATTATGCTTTCGATGAGTTGCAGGACCGCTAAGGACTGCTCAGGTGTGCAAAGGACTGCTAGGGAGGCACAAAAGGCCTTAAAATACCTGTGAGGGCATTTTTATAATACATGGTAGTATGTTTAGTGACAAAAAATGTATAATTTTAAGAAAAAATATAATTTTTGTGATAGAAATTAAGAATTTATGCTTTCGATGAGGTGCAGGACCACTAAGGACTGCTCAGGTGCGCAAAGGACTGCTAGGGAGGCACAAAAGACCTTAAAAAATTTCCTAGGGAGGCAAAAAAGGCCTTAAAATACCTGTGAGGGCATACCTATAATACATGGTAGTATGTTTAGTGACAAAAAATGTATAATTTTAAGTAAAAATGTAATTTTGGTGATAGAATTTATGCTTTCGATGAGTTGCTGGACCGCTAAGGACTGCTCAGGTGCACTAACAACTGCTAGGGAGGCACAAAGGACCTTAAAATCCCTTCTAGAACATTCTTATAATATATGGTAGTAAGTTAATAGACAAAAATGTATTATTGTAAGAAAAAATATAATTTTTGTGATAGAATTTATGCTTTCGATGAGGTGCAGGACCGCTAAGGACTGCTCAGGTGCGCAAAGGACTGCTAGGGAGGCACAAAAGACCTTAAAAAATTTCCTAGGGAGGCACAAAGGGCCTTAAAATACCTGTGAGGGCATTTTTATAATACATGGTAGTATGTTTAGTGACAAAAAATGTATAATTTTAAGAAAAAATATAATTTTTGTGATAGAATTTATGCTTTCGATGAGGTGCAGGACCGCTAAGGACTGCTCAGGTGCGCAAAGGACTGCTAGGGAGGCACAAAAGACCTTAAAATATTTCCTAGGGAGGCACAAAAGACCTTAAAATACCTCCTAGGGCATTTTTATAATACATGGTAGTATGTTTAGTGACAAAAAATGTATTATGTTAAGAAAAAATATAATTTTAATGATAAAATTTATGTTTTCGAGGAGTTGCCACACCGCTAAGGACTGCTCAGGTGCACTAACAACTGCTAGGGAGGCACAAAGGACCTTAAAATCCCTCCTAGAACATTCTTATAATATATTGTAGTAAGTTAATAGACAAAAATGTATTATTGTAAGAAAAAATATCATTTTTTTGATAGAATTAAAAAAAAATTATGCTTTCGATGAGTTGCAGGACCGCTAAGGACTGCTCAGGTGTGCAAAGGACTGCTTGGGAGGCACAAAAGACATTTATATACCTCCTAGGGCATTCTTATAATATATGTTAGTATGTTTAGTGAGAAAAAATGTATAATTTTAAGAAAAAAATATAATTTTGGTAATAGACTTTATGTTTTTTCGATGAGTTGCCAGACAGCTAAGGACTGCTCAGGTGCGCAAAGGACTGCTAGGGAGGCACAAAAGACCTTAAAAAATTTCCTAGGGAGGCAAAAAAGGCCTTAAAATACCTGTGAGGGCATACCTATAATACATGGTAGTATGTTTAGTGACAAAAAATGTATTATGTTAAGAAAAAATATAATTTTAATGATAAAATTTATGTTTTCGAGGAGTTGCCACACCGCTAAGGACTGCTCAGGTGCACTAACAACTGCTAGGGAGGCACAAAGGACCTTAAAATCCCTCCTAGAACATTCTTAAAATATATTGTAGTAAGTTAATAGACAAAAATGTATTATTGTAAGAAAAAATATCATTTTTTTGATAGAATTAAAAAAAATTATGCTTTCGATGAGTTGCAGGACCGCTAAGGACTGCTCAGGTGTGCAAAGGACTGCTTGGGAGGCACAAAAGACATTTATATACCTCCTAGGGCATTCTTATAATATATGTTAGTATGTTTAGTGAGAAAAAATGTATAATTTTAAGAAAAAAATATAATTTTGGTAATAGACTTTATGTTTTTTCGATGAGTTGCCAGACAGCTAAGGACTGCTCAGGTACACAAAAGACTACTAGCGAGGCACAAAGGACCTTAAATAACTTCCTAGGGCATTTTTATATTAAATTGTAGTAAGTTAATAGATAAAAAATGTATTATTTTAAGAAAAAATATAATTTTCGTGATAGAATTTATGTTTTCGATGAATTGGAGGACCGCTAAGGACTGCTTGGGAGGCACTAATGACCTTAAAATACCTCCTAGGGTCACAAAGGACTGCTAGGGAGGCACAAAGGACATTTATATACCTCCTACGGCATTCTTATAATATTTGTAGTATGTTTAGTGAGAAAAAAATGTATAATTTTAAGAAAAAAATAAAATTTTGGTGATAGAATTTATGTTTTCTCTATGAGTTGCCAGACCGCTAAGGACTGCTCAGGTACACAAAAGACTACTAGCAAGGCACAAAGGACTTTAAATTACTTCCTAGGGCATTTTTATATTATATTGTAGTAAGTTAATAGATAAAAAGATGTATTATTTTAAGAAAAAATATAATTTTGGTGATAGAATTTATGTCTTCGATGAGTTGCAGGACCGCTAAGGAATGTTAGGGAGGCACAAAGGACCTTAAAATACCTCCTAGGGGCACCAAGGACAACTAGGGAGGCACAAAGGACCTTAAAATACCTCCTAAAGCATTGTTTTAATACATGTTAGTATGTTTAATGACAAAAAATGTATAATTTTAAGAAAAAATTAAATTTTGGTGATAGAATTATGCTTTTGATAAGTTGCAGGACAGCTAAGGACTGCTAGGGAGACACAAAGGACTGCTAGGGAGGCACAAAGGACCTTAAAATACCTCCTAGGGCATTCTTGTAATATATGGTAGTATGTTTAATGACAAAAAAATGTATAATTTTAAGAAAAATTATAATTTTAGTGATAGAATTTATGCTTACGATGAGTTGCCGGACCGCTATGGACCGCTAGGGAGGCACAAAGGGCGTTAAAGGACCTCCAAAGAAATTCTTGTAATATATGGTAGTATGTTTAATGACAAAAAAGGTATTACTTTAAGAAAAAATATAATTTTGATGATAGAATTTATGTTTTCGATGAGTTGCTGGACCACTTAGGACTGCTAAGGGGCACAAAGGACTGCTAGGGAGGCACAAAAGACCTTAAATTAATAATAATTAGAGTGTAATAATTCTATTTAATTTTGTTTAGTGATCTTTCTTTTTTTATGTATTTTGGTGTTGATTATTATGTTTTGGATGAGTGACAGGACTGCATAAGATGTGAAAATTGACTAGGTCTTTAAGTAAATGCTCTTATGTTAAGTGGTAATCAAATGTATAAAGAATATCACTGTAGTGAATGAAATTATATTATGAAGAATTGAAGAAGAACAATTTTAAGTTCAAAGGAAATCAGATGTAATAAATGATCAAATAAATAAATTTACCATGTTACTGGTGCTTATTGATAGTCTAACTATGAAAATGTTACAAAAATTGCCATTTTTTCCGGCAATTATGTAACAGTTGTCTGTAACATCCGTCCCTATCATCAGTATTAAATTTATATGAGCCGCGTCACGACAAAACCAACATAGTGCGTTTGTGACCAGCATGGATCCAGACCAGCCTGCGTATCCGCGCAGTCTGATCAGGATCCATGCTGTTCGCTATCAATTTCTCTACTTGTAATAGGGTTTGTAAGCAAACAGCATGGATCCTGATCAGACTGCGCGGATGCGCTGGCTGGTCTGGATCCATGCTGGTCGCAAAGCCATTATGTTGGTTTTGTCATGACGCGGCTCATATGGTGCTTACTTAAAATCTCACAAAGGGAGTTTTACGCTAAATCTCCAAAGCAACTGATATTATTTTTTTTTACGAAAATTATTTACATGAAATAGATTATATGTTACTCTAACCTTCAGTGGACCAACAATTTATCAACATAATATTAAAGCTAAAATGAAAATCGGACAAATATAAATATATATATATTATATATATATTTTTTTTGTGTTTTCAAAATAAGGTACTGAAGTGGACAGATGTAACAGAAATGAGCAAATGATTCTTTTTTAATTGTACAAAAACACTAAACTTATCTTGTTCTTATGTTGTGTGATATGGAAGTAGTTAGCTTTGCAACTGTACATAGAAATATTTCACACTAAAATTTAATCAAAATAATCTTATCAGGATATATATTCACAGAAAACTATTAAAATAGGATATATAGAATGTTGAAGTGACATTGTGGTTAAAATTAGTCAATTGTTAAAACATAGATTCTTCAAGATCATTCTTTTTACTTCAATAATAAACAAATCATCTATCCCAGCCCCTCATAAAACAGTTGGATACAGACCAATTTCAACCCCTCATAAAACAGTGGGATATGGATCCTAACTATATACATACAGATGGGGCTGGCACATTATTGGAAGTTAACAAGCTGTATATTGGGAGCTGTGTATTGTATATTGGGATGTGTGATGTACAAACCAGTGGGGGTGCCAATATAGGGTGATATACTTCAAAACAGTGAGAGGGACTTTCTGTTAGAGAATGCCTATTATTAAGTAAGCTGTAAATCAATTAAGTCTAAGGATCTATTGAACATCAGTTTTTTATTGGCCAAATAATTATATAGTCAATGAAAAAAACAACCCAAAAAACAAATATATTTCACCACCCTGAATAAAGTATTTGTCTCCATATTCCAGCACATTGTCATATCACTTGACCAATTTAATTATTATAAGAAATGGAAGAAGATCATAAGAAAAATTATTTTAATATATGGTTATGACCTCAGTAATGAAAAAGTGATAATAATCAAAATTTGTTTGTAAACAAAGTCCTAAAAAATATTTTGAATCTGTAAATTTTAATGAATGATCAGCAGTCCATTTATACTGAAACATTAACATAGAGAATTATCAATACTGAGAAATAATGAACTTATAACACTGAATCATAATAACATCTTCAGATAATAATTTTACTGACATTTCACATAAATAAACAAAATTTCATCAATTGGTTGACATTAATTAAAACAATTTAAAAGCAGATCTGTAATTTTTTTAAATGAAAATTTTATTTGTTGGTATTTAGTAATTAGAAATTCAAGCTTATGAAAACTTATAATTTACTTCAGTCTGTATAATATCTATTAAAAAGATAAATCTGATTATATCACTATATATTATTTTGTAAATATATATAGAAAGTTACTGTCTGTATGATAATTTTCTTTAACACAATGGATTAATACATTATCTGAAAATAAAGAATCTTCCTTTCATTATCAATGTTCTTATTTAATTCAGAACAGTTCATTCAAATGCCTATGCAACTTTTCATTTTGAAGTACAAAAAGAAAGAAACTCCTTGATCAAGGAGCTTAATTCTATATATTTTTCCTGAAATTTGTTCTATTTGTTTACATTAATTGTACATTATGTACTATTTAAAGCATATAAAGCTATTATCATTATATTAAAACAAAAACCCCAGGAACTATGCGATTTGAACATCTAGTGTAACATTCCCCCCAAAAATGTAACAAACGCCTCCCTGCGGCATGTAATTTCTGGGTTTTCTAACAAAAAATAATTAGAAAATCATAGAATTTTTGATGTTTTTTTTTAGGAAATGTGTTTGCTTATTTGATTTAAGAATGATTTGGTGTATGTATCTTGTTTTAAGATTGACAATTTGCAGAATATTCGTCCAAATAGTTATCCTTTCTGTAACATTTTGAAGAAAAAATGTCCAAAAAGTTATCCTTTCTTTCCATAAAAATCTGTTACAGACAATAAGGTACATTAAAACAACAAACATGGCCTTAATTAACTTTATTATTTGACATAGATGGTCCATTTACTGTGCGGAAGGGACAATTTGTTCAGCCAATATACACATTTTCAACATACATGTACCGGTATATGAAAAAATGTGATTCATAATGATATGTGTTTGTATATATATTCTTTTTATATGTGCTTGTACATTTATATGTAAATTTGAATTTGTTTTGTCAGGATCTGTGTTCGTGTATATAGATGTTTTGATATGTGTTTAAGACTGGCTTTATTATTGATATGTGCTTGTATATAAATATGTATACTTGCATTTTTGTCAGGGTATGTCTTTGTATATAGATGTTATGATGTGTGTTAGAGACCGGCTTCATAAGTGATATATGCTTAAACATAAATGTGTGAACTTGCATTTATTTTGTAATAATATATATTTATATATAGATGTTTTGGTATGTGTTTAAAATCATAAAGCATAATTCTATCACCAAAATTATAATTTTTCTTAAAATTATACATTTTTTTGTCATTAAACATACTACCATGTATTATGAGAATGACCTAACAGGGATTTAAAGGTCCTTCTTTTGAGTGCACCGGAGCAGTCCTTAGCGGTCCGGCAACTCATCGAAAGCATAAATTCTATCACTAAAGTTATATTTTTTCTTACAATAATACATTTTTTGTCACTAAACATACTACCATGCATTATTTTAAGGTCCTTTGTGCCTCCCTAGGAAATATTTTAAGGTCTTTTGTGCCTCCCTAGCAGTCCTTTGCGCACCTGAGCAGTCCTTAGTGGTCCTGCACCTCATCGAAAGCATAAATTCTATCACAAAAAATTATATTTTTTCTTACAATAATACATTTTTGTCTATTAACTTACTACCATATATTATAAGAATGTTCTAGGAGGGATTTTAAGGTCCTTTGTGCCTCCCTAGCAGTTGTTAGTGCACCTGAGCAGTCCTTAGCGGTCCGGCAACTCTTCAAAAACATAAATTTTACCACTAAAATGATATTTTTTCTTACAATAATACATTTTTTGTCACTAAACATACTACCTTGTATTATAAGAATGCCCTAAGAGGTTTTTTAAGGTCCTTTGTGCCTCCCTAGCAGTCTTTTGTATATCGGAGCAGTCCTTAGCGGTCCGGCAACTCATAAAATTTGCACCAAAATAATATTTTTCTTAAAATTATATTTTTTTTTTCACTAAACATACTACCATGTATTATAAGAATGCCATAGGAGGTATGTTAAGGTCCTTTGTGCCTCCCTAGTAGTCCTTTGTGGCTCCTTAGCAGTCCTTAGCGGTCCTTAGCAGTCCTTAGCAGTGTTTAGTAAGACCCGATTTTAAATGATAATTGAGATCGCTCAGGTTTATAAAGTCCAATCAGTTGACCAATCAAGCATACATAGGTCGTGTCACACACACTGATTAATCCTTTAGTACGACCATGCCCAGGGGCTGTAATAGTAATACATTGACATCTTCGATGTTTAAATGTCGTTATTTTAACGTGGTGTCTTTTTTACCCTAAAGGGAAGTTATATATAATTAACAAATTTTAGAAATGCCATTTTCATTTGTTTGCATTTTTCAAACAAATTATTAATTAAAAAAAATATACAGTTTAGAAATCAAAATCAAACTCGTAACCTCCCAGTCTAAATCCCTGCTTTAATTATCTAATCCGGTGGCCATATTGGATAGCGAAACAGATTAAACAGTGGTCAAATTTTCTAAAAACAAATCAGTTTAACCCTGAAATAAGCTGTTGTTCACAAAATTCAACTATTCTATTGATCGCATTTTGATATTAAAACGATAAAAAAAACTTTTAACCTACCTTGTTTTGCAATATTCTATATTTTATTCATCATCCATTTCCAATCGTGTTTTTTTTTTCTTTTTTCATTTCGCCCGCGCTATATCTGATTGGTTGACATGATTCACGTGATACCAAACCAACGCTTTAATCTCATTGGTTGTTTTAAAAAATGCGTGATATGCCTAGATACCGTTTGTGTAAATAAAGCATTTAGCATTAATAATGCCACGGATTTATATTAATGGCTAATGCGGAAGAAACTAGCATACTAAGACCTTAATTTGATTAAAAATAATACAATATTTCATTGAAAATATCATGTATCTATAAACGATAACTTTGCATACATATATAATATAAACATTGATACTTTTTCATAGGCAAAACTTTGATTCTAATGCTTAATCGGTTATTTATTATTATTAATAATGATAATACTTACGATGATGATGATAATAATAATAATAATAATAATAATAAAGACGTTTAAGAAGCATTAAGAAATATTCATAAATTACACAAATTTTTGTAACTACAACATAAGCAGGTAAAACATGAAAATAAAAAATAACTTCTCTAGAGAAAGTAATTCTTATATTTCTTTATTTTTTTAGTTGAATTGTCAAAATTTTAAAATATTAAATTGTTTTAATAAAGAATTGATAATTAATAGTAAAATTTATCATGTAGTTTAGTTTGACAACTGTAATTAAATAAATGTGTGTGTGTTGAAAGCTCAATACTTATTTTAGAAAAAACTTTTTATTCATTATCTGCTCTTATGGAATAACTGTTCTGTTTGGGACTTTATTCATATAATGTCCCAGTTTCTATTATGCAGAAGACACTTCATTTCATTCAAATAGGCTTTAAAGCCAATGAGGACACTTATTACTTTATGTAAATATTTTATGTTTATTGGAGGTGACTTATAGGCCCATTGGGCCGTTTGTATTTTTGGGCCGGGTGTATTTAATATGTTGTAAAATTAGATTTGTTAAATATGTTTACACACGTCACTAAAATAAATAAATTACTTACTAACTTACTTATACACAGAATAAAAAAAAAATTAAAGATCCCTTCACATTATCTGCGGATTTCAAAATTGAAATAAATTTTTACCAGTCTAAGAATATGAGGAGTATCGGTTACAATTCAAAAGTCCAATTTGAAAAATGATTTTACTTTCAATATATAATTTATTATGTTCTTAACTTGATTTTTTTACAACAAATTGCGACAATTTTTATTTTTTAAACAAAAAAATACTTATACAAAAACTGTTACCAAGATACATAGTTTATTATAACCAGGGTACACATGTTTAATTTACATAGTACGGCCATGTTCCCCTGTCCTGAACAATGTTCAAGTCACCGAATTATGCAGAAACAAGGCTGATGGGAGACGAGGAAACTCGGAAGATGATGATGATATTTTCCAAGAAATGCTATTTCGAATAATTTGACATCATCTATCAACAATACACGTACATACACCGCAGTGATATTCATCTGATTCCAGCTTTTTAACTTAGATATAATTGGACCTGGCGGCAGTGTACTTCAGAATTTACTTTAAGATATAACTTTATGTCTTGTTTAAATGACGAAATCCGCAAGATAAAAGGATAACAACAACACTACGCTGCAAAAACATTCGCTATATCTGTTTCATTTTATTTTGTCAGGTTAGAGTCTTTATAATATCTGGAATAAAATGACATAGAGACTCTGTTATAAGATCCCAAACTAATTCCATTTTTTCTTACAAGAAATTAACAGTGAAAATTACCGTTAAGACATTCAACGCCAATTGCGCGAACTTACATAATCGGAGAAAACCGACACTTGTGATACCCTGCTGCGTTTATGATCAATATCCGGATCAATATCCGGCTTTATCAGTATTGGCTTCGATTATCGCAATACAGCACGTGGCTGTTACGCAATATATTATGTCAGAAATGAGACAGCGCGAAAATAATTAAAATTGGGGAATTCGGAACTTCATAAGATTTCTATTCCAAACTTGTGTATAAAAATGCAAGTCTTTATGTTTCCTGAAATAAATGATTAAATAAATAAATGATAAATAAATAAATAATAAATAAATAAAATAATAAATGAGTGGTGATGAATGAATGATTGATTGTTTTATCGGTGATTGACTGACTGACTGACTGACTGACTGATTGAATTGATTGATTGATTGATTGATTGAATGATTGATTGAATGAATGTAAATTAATGAATTAATGAGATACCATTCACATTGTTGCAACAGTTGTTTTTTACATATGCAAGTACATGTATTAAATTATTCATAGGATATATATAAACGTAAAATTTAAAAACTGTGTGTGGACAATCCCGATTTCATCTTCTTTATTTCATAATTTTACCTTTCACTATTTCAACTTCACAGATCCACGATTTGAATATATTTAATTTATGTTTTGAATATTACAATTTTAACTTTATCATTTTCTCATGTTTGGCTTATCATTTTAAATTATTATAATGATTATGATAAAGAAGTTACAAATACAAAAAATACTATCTAATCGTCAATCGCAATTGTTAAGTATTCGCTATTTATCTGCTGCTGTATGCAATTAAAAGCAAACCAAGCGGTATTGAGCTAGATACCACGTTGCCTTGTATACAAAAGAAGATATTTCAATATACGTTGTCGTTCTTTGTCTGCATGCTACAGATGGATTTTTTACACGTTCTGTGCACTGACGATATTATTAGTATGCAATTAACGTGTTAATACTTCCAGAAAATATTACATCGTGTAAAAGCGTTCCTGTTTTATGTTAGTTTGTCAAATGTCTGACAAATATTAGATAAGACTATTTCTTTCCTCTTATAGGTAATAGGCGATTTAGAAGTAAATCTTCATTTGCTATTTCTATATACAGAATCCGTATTTGCACGAATACGGAATTTCGTATTTTAGTAATATACGGACTTGATATAATAATTCCGTATATCATTAAAATACTGACTTCGTATATCAAAGTTCCCGTATATTACGAGTGTACGGATTACCGTATATTGGTCATATACGGACTGACCTAATATACGGTCCCGTACATCTCCGTATTTCCAGTTTCCCGTATTCTTACCCGTATATTAATGATATACGGAATTCCGTACACTTCCGTATATCCATACCTTTTTCGCAGTGCACCTTCTAATGATTCAATTGTACAGCTACTTGTAATGGCAGGCAAAGAATTACCATTTGCTAATTTAAGTTTCCCCTCTTCAATTCAGCCATCGTAAGAACTTGTCGGAGAAATTGACATACATAACCCCAATACTTTCTTATCATCTGATCTACCATCACGTCTATTTTCTCCAGGCCTACTACGCCAGTTCCTTGGTGAAGAATCCCAATTTGTTTTAAAGTAATTTCTATTTTGCTCTCCATATGACATTGCAGCAGCCCCATATCTTTTCTTAGTCTGATCTCGACAATATCTGGCCATATGACCCTCTCTATTACATATGAAGCATGTAACTTTTCTATTTTCTCTGTGATAGTGCTGTATTGGTTTTAATAGATTACCTTGATTAAGGCGTATTGGTGATTTATTTGAAAAATTGGCAACTTTTGAGCTTTAACTATTTGTAATTGTACCGCCATGAGCCTCTAAGTATTGTTCAGCCAAAGAGATGATATCTCTACGATCCTTTGGCTTTCGTTCCTTAAGAAAAAGAGCTAGCTCTGTTGAACAAACTTTGACAAATTGCTCTCTAATAATAAGATCTTTCAATTTATCTACTGTATCCGCAGCGTCGGCCATATCTGTCCATCTACTAAAGTACCAATCTAAGCGAGCCATAAATTGGTTTACAGTCTCTCCTTGTTCCGGCTTACTCTCTCTAAATTTATTTCTGAAACCGTCTTCTGTTAATTGGTATCTTTTCAAAACTGCTGTTTTTAATTCTTGATAGTCTGATGCTAGCTCAGGAGGCATACTAGTGTAAACTTCAAGACCTTTCCCCGTTAATAAAGAACTTAAGCTTATTGCCCATGTATCTTCTTTCCATCCTTGACTAATGGAGAACCTTTCAAAACGCTCTATATAAGCATCTATGTCATCTTTCGACTCTTCAAATTTAGGCAATCTTGGCCTCAAACCGGTGCTAGGTGGGATATCAAGGCGATCCCCAGCCTCAATTTTTAACTTCATCAATTCTATTTCTTGCTCTTTCATATTCATCTCTACTTCAGCTTGAAATAAACGTTTCTTTTCCTCACGTTCGGCTTCTTTTTCAAGACGCTCTGCCTCAAAACGTCGTCTCTCTTCCTCACATTCAGCTTCTTTTTCTAGACGTTCGACTTCACGCTCAGCTTCTTTTGCTTTACGCTCGGCCTAAACTCGCCGTTTATCTTCTTCACGTCTAATATTTATCTCTACTCTATCAAGATATTCTGATTCTTTCTTATGAACATAATCACGTAAATCCCCGTCCTTCAACCCAAGCCTTTCTCCCAATGATACCCATTTCTCATAATCCACAATTGCTTAATACTGGATTACTATTAGAACCCGTAAAGTAAACACTTATTAATCAACAAAATGGTGTACCTCTGAAGCACCGACAATCGTTATTCCAAATCTAATCTCTATATAATAATGGCACCTACCGGGCACCGGCAATGAACTTGTATCAACAGTAACAACCAGGGGACCGATATCAATCTTTATGTAGTGTTTATTAACTATGTAAACTTTATGAGAACAACCAACTGAGCACCGGCGGCAAAAACCATGTGCTATTCAATTATTACATACACTTTTATGATTAATCATCCACTGGATACCGGTTATTAACTTTTATCAATTACTGATGTTTATAACTTCAACGGATTATAAGCTATATCTTTATCATTGATATAAACTTCAAACTATCAAAACAAATGTTTCCCCAAAACCACTTAATTATATCACCGTATAAACAGTATTCAACAAAGGGTGCTCTCCTGCTAAAACGCAATAAATTCTTCAGTATACATAAACTTTTAACACAGTCCGTCACCGGTTCTATACATATAAACCTCTATTTAAACTATTGTACAGAGAGTTTACTTGTATAACACTACAACGCAGGTTTATCGATTTTCGCCTATAATTTTTACACTGCAGTATTGTACCAACAGATCACAAATGATTTAAAATTTAACAAAATAATTTTTATCAAAGTTTAACAAACAATTTTTTATGCCAGGAAAAATTCCAACTTAAAGAGAATATCCCGGACGAGCCCCCAAATTGTCAGGAGAAATGACTGCCTTGATGTTATTTAATCTTAGGAAAGATTAAGCAAGAAATACTAAAACCAATTTCCAAAGCAGCACCGCCTGACATAAAATTGAAATATTCTCAGTTGGAAAACTAGCATGTAATTGTTTAGTTAACACTATTTTTTTAGGTACTTCTATTTTTTCTTTCTCAAATCAATATATACATTTGAACAACAACCTCTGACTATTATTTACACCCAAAACACAGAACTATGATCATTATTTGCACCCAAAACAAACACACATCATTTATCCGCCACTTATACGAAAAATCTTTCCACGTATACGTCTTTTATACGAAACAAAACAAGACACCTGGCGAGCCCAAGCTCTAAACATATTATGATTAACAAAACAATAAAATCACCACAAAATGAAGAACACAAAAATGAATATTTTTACAACTCTAAGATACAGTATAAACCGCAAACATTCATCCAACAATTTTAACTTCACACAATCTAATCAGCATCAGTAAACAACTTAAACTAAAGCACCCAATATTTACATATATCCTCAAAACAATGCAGCAACTAATATAATCTTAACAATACCAAACATTCAACCAATATCAACCAATTATATCTTCACAAATAGATATAACTCAACAACCTAAACAACTTATTACAACCAATAAACCCTGATCAATTAAGATCACCACAATTAGATTCAACCACTTCAACAAACCAACAAAACTGACTTCAAAACAACAAAATTCTCTTCAAACAACAAAATTCTCTTCCAAATAGAAAAATAACCACTACACATTATCAGCGTGTCTCTCATAACTGATGTAAAATCTCTCTCAAAATTAAGGGGCATCATAACATTGATTGATGACCTTTATATGGACTTTTCCTACAAATTCATGCATATTTCAATAAACAAAATGAAACTTTTTGCTGGGAATTGTTTGTTTTTTCATTATCTATGCCTTAAATGAACTATGCTGTTCATCCCATTTTCAGCCCTCGGCAAGCCTTTTTCAGTACATGTAGAATAAGAAAGTATTCCCAATGTAAAGTGTACACAATCTGGTTCCTATTACCATCTATACAATCAAAATGTTCAAATATGTCCTTATAACATCTAATATGAAAGAAATATTCAACAAATTGGCATACAGTTTAAGAATATATGGCTTCATGCTTCAGATAAGGCAAAAATACAACAGATTATGTTCTTGCCAGACACCAAAATGTGCTATGTTTTTTCAATCCTGCACAGTATAAAGTCCAATAAGCATGCACAATTTTCATAAAGGTTTCATGTAAAGTCAAATTCAAAGAGACACAGCACTTATCATGGCCCTCTGAGCATTGTAGATCTATCAATGTTGGTCGCCCAGGGCATCGAAATTCACCAAGCGACACCCTGAAAACCAAATTCTCCGACTATTCAATCTCGCATGCCCAACTCCAAAATGGTCAAAATCTAACCCGAAAACCTAGCTTTAACATCCATTTGCACCTGTAAATGATTTCAAGCAAACATATCCCTTCGCACAAATATTTCGCATCACATGGAACACGCCCGATGGCCATATTCTACATGTACAGCTGAAATGCAATAAAAACATGCCTTTTTCCACCAAAAAAGTTTGGAAAATCAGGAAAATATCAACCGAATAGCTCTATATGTGAATATTTTCACTCTCCCACAGCTGTCTCTCCTGGAATAAGTAGTCATTATGACTTAAGACACATGGCAGACACAGCACCTTTCATACATTTCACATTTAGGTTTTCATGTATTTGAGTTACCTCCCCTTTTTAAACCTAACTTTCAAGCTCTGTGACAAATATTTTTATGAAATTTCACCATCATTTTGGTCAGTGTGCATGGTAGAGCCTTTACACAAAGTTAAATGCGAAAAAACAAGGTTTGAAAAAAAATCATTTTACCTTAAGGGGCATCATAACATTGATTGATGACCTTTATATGGACTTTTTCTACAAATTCATGCATATTTCAATAAACAAAATGAAAATTTTTGCTGGGAATTGTTTGTTTTTTCATTATCTATGCCTTAAATGAACTATGCTGTTCATCCCATTTTCAGCCCTCGGCAAGCCTTTTTCAGTACATGTAGAATAAGAAAGTATTCCCAATGTAAAGTGTACACAATCTGGTTCTTATACCATCTATACAATCAAAATGTTCAAATATGTCCTTATAACATCTAATATGAAAGAAATATTCAACAAATTGGCATACAGTTTAAGAATATATGGCTTCATGCTTCATATAAGGCAAAAATACAACAGATTATGTTCTTGCCAGACACCAAAATGTGCTATGTTTTTTTCAATCCTGCACAGTATAAAGTCCAATTAGCATGCACAATTTTCATAAAGGTTTTATGTAAAGTCAAATTCAAAGAGACACAGCACTTATCATGGCCCTCTGAGCATTGTAGATCTATCAATGTTGGTCGCCCAGGGCATCGAAATTCACCAAGCGACACCCTGAAAACCAAATTCTCCGACTATTCGATCTCGCATGCCCAACTCCAAAATGGTCAAAATCTAACCCGAAAACCTAGCTTTAACATCCATTTGCACCAGTAAATGATTTCAAGCAAACATATCCCTTCGCACAAATATTTCGCATCACATGGAACACGCCCGATGGCCATATTCTACATGTACAGCTGAAATGCAATAAAAACATGCCTTTTTCCACCAAAAAAGTTTGGAAAATCAGGAAAAAATCAACAGAATAGCTCTATAAGTGAATATTTTCACTCTACCACAGCTGTCTCTCCTGGAATAAGTAGTCATTATGACTTAAGACACATGGCAGACACAGCACCTTTCATACATTTCACATTTAGGTTTTCATGTATTTGAGTTACCTCCCTTTTTTAAACCTAACTGTCAAGCTCTGTGACAAATATTTTTATGAAATTTCACCATCATTTTGGTCAGTGTGCATGGAAGAGCCTTTACACAAAGTTAAATGCGAAAAAACAAGGTTTGAAAAAAAATCATTTTACCTTAAGGTAGCACTCCACAGTTAATTTCAAGTTCCTGCCGTCAATGTCCTACAAGCAATACGTCTAATAATTCTGATACCAAACTACATAACCTGGAAAAAGAAAACACATTTTGTTGAGAACATATATGACATAAGATTGCAAATCTACAAAGAAATTATCCCATCTGCAATAGGCAGGCAGTCAAAAAATTTGCAATTCATTCCGTTGAAGCCCAAAATCTACAGTGACCCGAGACCCAAAACAACACATTTCGACCCTCTGGCAAAAAATATCTGCAAATATACAGGCTAAAGGAACACCGTCTCTGCTTTAGCAACTCCCTATACATGCAAAATATCACAAAGAAACTAGTCCTCAACCTTGTAGATTTTTGCTACTGCTAAAAGTTTGTACCCCCCTGTAAAATGACTTCTTTTTACCGTGCATGCTGTATAAAAGCAATGTTTACAAAAATGGCGGCCTTGACATTCATAATCAACAGCATGTGATTTCTGGCTATGTTTTCGAATTTGCCAGTGATCATATTAGATGTCACAAAATCAAATTTTATGCTGAAAATGCATTTTAAAGACAACCAGTCATTTATCCAGAATATTCACTATATCCAAGAAATCCTCCCTGGCCATTCGAAGCTGTGGCTTACATTACTGTGGTGTGCTACCAAACGAGCATATTTGCTAGCTTAAACGATCTGACATTTTAACATGTATACATACAGCGACTGGTTTAAACTCTATTTAAAACATTGTTTCACTGTAAAGAAATATTAACTCGTTGTTTCATCTACAACAATATATCACTGTAGGGAAATATTAACTCGTTGTAAGATAAATATCTACATATAAACTTCATGATTATTCTGACAAAGATAGATATTGTTAACCTTAACCGGAAAGTTTGATAAATCATAAGTTATATCAATACTAATGGCTTCATAATTTTCAACTCTTATCAATACAAAGTACATGGCAATACCAAGTTATATTGCTGTGTCTCCATTTTTTTCATCTATTTCCCTTTTTTACACTTTGAAAATTGGGCCCTGTCTGATGAACCTATTCCGCAAGTTGGGTTTATCTTAAACTCCATTTTTACGATATTTTCCTTCTTTGGTAGGTAGATACCTTCAGTGATCCTCTAACTTTTAATAGACTTTGGTGGGTCGAGGGTTAAGTTCCATATCTTTGTTGTTGTTTTTTAATAAATTCAAACAGTTTTGCCTGACAGCCTTAATCTTTAAATTGATGTCATTCGTGTTGCATTTGTGTTCAGTTAGGGGACATTTTCGTCATGGTCACCAATGTCAATAAAAAGATTTTCACACTTTTACAGGTATAACCTTATTCTATTGACTGATGTCTTTGATATTTGGGAGGAACATGAAATTTGAGGAATTTCCTTTTTTAAATGAATAAAGGGTCAATAAGATCAAGGTCACCTATACAAAAAAAATATTTTGATACTATGCCCAAACAACCATGATTTAGTTCTAGATGTTTTCATATTTGTAAGTATCATAACTTGCATGGAATTTTCCCTTATGACTTTATCACCATTTAACTTGCCAACTTATTTTTCACAATAACAAAACATCTTGACTCTGTGAAGTTATACATAACTCTGTTTACAGTTTTTATCCTTTTTTTCCTGTCTATGACTGAATGAATGTTTACATTATTTTTGAAAAAAAATACTAACAAGAACCAGCGCAATTGTGTTCAGCAAACACGTTCTTGTTTTCTAATGTGTTAGAAACATGTTTCGATGATTAAATGGCCAGATTTATTTTATAATCCTTTTAAATTTGGAACATACGTATTAGTTGTCCCGCCAGAACTTTCCACTTAATGACCCTTCTTATCGTAATACTTTACTGTTCAAGAAACCTTTTCAGCATGTTAAAAGTGAAATTCCAAGGTGTCTTTTAATCCATTACTGTTGTATCATTTGTTAAGCCAAGACCAGACTGCTTCGTGGGCTTAAAATACTCTGTACCAATATAATTGTTATGAAAAAGGGTAACCACAAACTTTATTTTCTAAGGGTTTCACATTCATTGTTTGAAGCAGCATTTAAATATGAGCAAGACATCGCAGTTTGATCCTGATTGATGCAGTCATATTAGTGGGGCGGGAAATAAGGTCTCTGCTGTCAAAATAGTGCAAATTGTGATACAAGCATGAAACTTTCAGGAAATTATCTTTAGACCATGTAGATTTCAAAAGTGAAGTGGGCCCAAAAATATCTCTGCTCATTCAAGATGGCCGCCATTTTCAAGATGGCCGCCATATAAATTTGACGTACATAATAGCTCATTCATTCCAATTTTTTGTACATACTTGAAACTTACACCAAAGCATGCATATAGTTTCCCCTTTTCAAATATTTAAATCTTTAAGCAATTTCGCTTGCATATTTCTTCAGAATCCAAAATTGCGTCCAATATGGCTGCCAATTTTAATGAAAACTGATATATCTCTTTTGTAGTATAATTTTTTGCACACAGTATGCTTATTTCCATATAAAATTGTTAAACATATTAGAACAAAACTCAAATTTTAGGTTAACCACATTGTTAGTCATGTTTTTAGTTTTTTGTACAAAAAAAAATCTGTAACAATATCAAAGAAAAAGTGCCACTTTTTGCATTTTTCTCTAACATGGTTTTCTAGGTCTATGTACAAAATTCCAAAAGTTACATAGTTTCGTTAAGTGTATTTGATAATGAATCAACACATAATGTTTTATCGTATAATTGTAAAAAAAAAATGTGAAGGTTTTATACTTATTCAAAGTGGGTAGGGTAAATTTATCAGACAATTGTAGTACAAAATAACGTCTTTTATGAATTCTTATGCAAATATTCACTGTAAAAGTATTTTATTGTATCAAGGTATTTTTGTCTTCCTTCAGGTCTAGAGGGTGTACTAAAATATCAATTAATGCATATACAATCATATGTATACATTCAGTTATTAAATGTGTTTGCATGATATAAGTTGTTTCAGTATTCTCAATATAATTTGATAATTGTACATAAAGAAGACTGAATATTCACCAACGAACCATATGTTAGATAAAATCATGCCTGGACCTGAGTGAAATGTTGTCTATTTATGAATAAAGTTATTTCCTGGATAATTAAGTCTTGCTAAAAGCTTGTAACGGAATGATTCAACGTTATATTTACTTGCACATCATTGTAACCAAGTATAATTGAGTTAGTACTGTCCAGCTCTAATAACTTATGTAGAAATGATATTTTCAAAAGAAACAAAAATTAAGGCGACTGCTACATCATATTATCTATGTGTGCTAAAATAGGTATCAATAAAACCGCTTGACCCACATAACATAGCTTATGATTTGGAATATAAACTAAATGTATTTATACTTTATTTTCTCCATTAAACAATAGAGAATAGTTGACCCTAGATCACTCGCCTAAGATCCACTGCTGGAATTTTAAGGTCTATAATTCTTTAATACTGAAGAATGCTAAAATCATATTAGGAGTATCTTTTTTCACCAAATACAGTCATGATTTATATACTATTTGAAAAGAAACATGCCAAATAACTAGGCTCTCAGAACTACCAAAAGATTCATATAACTATATTCCAATAAGAGTCCATGAAAACTAGTTCATTATCTTTATATAGCATCACAATGTGATGATATACGATATATTTTCTTCTCTGTATACTGTAGTTTCGGAGAAGAATTTTAATACATAAGTCAATGTAAACAAAGTGACAGGTAAAGCCATTTTGGACTGCAGGAGCATGATTTAAAGGCCCTCACGAGGAACACAGTTTTTAAAGATCTGTGTAGGGAATCTTATTGAAGTTTTTTTTTTTGTTGTTGTTGTTGTTGTTATTTAAAAAAAAATTAACAAACAGAGAAACTACAATGCCTAGAGCTTAGATAGTCACCATATAACCTTGCCAAGTAAAGAAGACCTCTTTTAAAATTACATAAAACACTTTTAGATCATTAAGTGTACATGCAAAATTAAAAATCTTCTCAAAAATCAAAATGCACATAGCACAGGTACTAAGCATGTAGTCCCACCTTGTGTCTTTATTAACATATTTAATGTATCATGCTCATAGTGCCACCTGGGTTCACAGTCTTGTATAGGAAAACACATTAAAACATCAAGTGTTAAACTACAATGACTTTAACTAAGATATTTGGGATGTAGCCTGATATAACATTCATACATTTGTATGATGCTACTGCAGTCTAAAATGGTTTTGCAATGAGTATCACTTAATTTAAAAAGACTAATGTATTAAATCTGTTTTCTCCTAACCAACAGTATCCGACACATAGACATTAATCATGTATCATCATAATTGTGTTATACTCTACAATTATTTGATATATCATGGTCAACATGGTCAAAATTTACTAAGTTTATATGGACACATATATGAATATGGTTATTAAAGTCCTCTCGTGTGAAAAAAATTGAAACTAGATATTGAGCACGTTTCTTTAAACGCAACCGAATTCGATTATGACACAAATCATGTGTGTTATGACATAATTGACACTCCCAAAATGATCTTGTTACCTTTTTTCCAAGAATGATCTTAGGTGAGTGATTCAGGGTCATCATTGCCCTCTAATTGAAAGAAAAAAAAAGAGATATGATTACTTTAGGAAATACACTTACTTTGTATCTTAACTTTTCAAAAAACTGCATGCAGGCCAGGCCATATCATTGATATATCTGTTTCACATCATATACATTTTGTTGGCTTTTAAGCCATGTTTATATTATAAATATAAAATTGTGAAGGAGACAAAAATATGCGTTTATGGACTACCTTTATACCTTACATTCATGTACATGCTTGCTATTTTAAGCACTTTAGTTGATTTATTGTCTTCTTATATGTCTTTACAATTAACAATTAATATATGATATCAAATATATTGAAACAAAAATTATCATGCAACCAAATTTAATAACTGAATGTATACACATGTTTGTATGTGCATTTCTTGCTTAGCCACTTGGCCCGAAGGAAGACAAAAATACTTTCATCCAATAAAAACTACTTTTTAAGTAAGAACATTTGCATTAGAATTCATAGAAAAGCAAAAAGGCAAAGAAATAGAATGAACTTAGCTATGTTTATTTTCTGTTGTTTTTTCTTTTACAATAATTACCGTATAAAATTACCCCACCCTCTTTCACAAAATATAAAACCTACAGATTTAATGTTTTTCTTACATTTTTTACAATAAACACATGATATTAATGGAATGTCAAATACAGTTTAAGATATAAAGTAACTTTTTTAACTTTGTACATTAATTAAGGAAATCAAATATGAAAAATATGAAAAAAATGGATTTTTTCCTTGATCTTTCTAAAAGATATTTCTAAGACAAAAACTTTTAAAATGTTTACTTTTATTGAGATAAGTATAAAATTTGATTATCTCTGATATGTTTAAACACTTTTTATCATAATAAACATAATTTGTGCACAAAATCGACGGCCATATTGGACGCCATCTTGGATTTGGAAGAGGTATGAAAGAGAAATTTTGTAAGATTCAAATTTTTGAAAAGGAGAAACTATATGCATGCTTTTGGTGTTAGTTAAAATCCTACCAAAAATTGGAATGAATGAGCTAGTATGTACGTCAAATGTATATGGCGGCCATTTTGAAAATGGCGGCCATCTTGAATGAGCAGAGATATTGTTGGGCCCACTTCACTTTTGAAATCTACATGGTCTTAAGATGATTTCCTGAAAGTTTCATGCTTGTATCACAGTTTGCACTATTTTCTTAATTTTCCGCCCCACTATATTGAATGAATCATCAACTGTTATTTACAGTGATACTTTCACCATATCCATGACTTGCTACTAAAATAGAGCTGAATTAAAGTGACATTGCCCAAATTGTCATAGTCAAGTTGAGCTGAATTGATTTTATATCTCTCAAGATTGACTGTTTAAATGGTGTTTGACCAACAGTTGATATTGGAAAATGTTCAAGATAAAATTATAAATCTGCCTTAAATATAAAAAGACTGCCCCACTCTTTTTATAAACTGAGCGTTTTAGGTAAATTCTAATGAATATTTACTGAAATAGATAAATACAGAATCCCTAAAGAAAGCCCAACACGGCAAAATTGAAAATGTTGCAGGCTCGGTTTGATTGAGCCTGTTCATGGACGGTATTGGAAAGTGCAAGTTACCGTTCACGCCCCCTAGCACCAGCTTAAGCAGAATTCAACATTTAAATATGAAATAGTAAAATTTTGAATTTAGAAACATCCGCAGATGTGTTCATACGGCGGTTATCATGGAACCTTCAATATGACACTTCCGTG
>NW_026857269.1:0-29169 GCF_026571515.1 Ruditapes philippinarum
TTTTGAGTTTGTGCAGTGGCAGGCGCTGGTTCAAATGGTGTGATGTTTCTCTGTCTGTTTAACTTTCTCTTTGCTCTCTCCGAGCCCTACGTTGTTGTTCTATGTTGACTGGGATGTCACTTACATCCTTGTAGTTGTGGGCAAAGACATTGACCGCCTGTCTACCAGTCAACATTTCACCCTCTTCCTCCAGCGTGACTGGGCCTCTCGCTTGGTCCATGTCATCATTCAGCTGTTTCGTCAATCTCCACAACTTACGGCCTTCTCGCTCAAGGTTCAGCGAGGCTGTTTTGTTATTCCAGCTTTTCCTCTGTGCTTTTAGCTTGTATCTGAGGAATTTGGCCTTAGCTTGTTGCAGTGTGAGATTAGCTTCTTGTGATGGGTTGGATTCTGCTTCCTCCCTGGCTTGGGACAGTTTGTTTCGAAGTTCACCCAACTCGTCACTCCAGTATGGCTTGTAGTCCACCCTAGACCCTCTTGGGATAGCCTTATGTGCTGAGCTGAGGACACTTTTGTTGAAGTCTTTGACAACATTGTTAATGTTTCTTCCTTCAACTCTGATACCTTTACAGAGGTTATCACTCTTCGATGCGTATAAGGTCCAGTCGGCCTTCTTGTAATTCCATCTGGGAGAGAACAAGAAATAGATTTGTCAAGAGTTAGGTGGAGTGGTCGATCATCGCTACCTCCTAGTTGTTCAGAAACTTCCCTTGTAGTGTGCCCGTGTAGGTCGTCAGTACAGAAGACGAGGTCAGTAGTTGTTGTGGTGTGCCATCGTCTAGAGTAAAATGTTGGTTGATCATCAGGCTTATTTATCAATATCAAATTCTTATCATCTTGCCAGGTTTCCACTTCATCTCCTCGATTGTCAATGTGGTCATATCCCAAGATTTGTGAGTGGCTGTTGAAGTCACCTACAATGATGAAATTGGTATCAGTGAATTCATAGGTACAAAAGCAAACAATACATTATTTATATATTTATTATCATGTTTGTAGAAACCGATAGTACAAAAAACCAAGCTGTTGACATTTAGTCGGATTTGTTTAAAATTGAACATCAGTGGGCATATTTAAATTACAAATTATTGTCAGACATATTTTCAAGCATAAGAGGACCGGAATAGACATTAGATGTCAAATATATACATTTGTTTTACATTATCTCTGTTTCTGTTTACACCTGAAACCACGTGGTAGAACTACTTTCAACCCGTATTGTTCCCGGATTTAACTCAATACAGGATTGGAGCAGTACTTCTAGACGCTTGCAGAAATCATGATCACAAAATACACAAATATCGTTTTTTTCGCCGATTTTTACATTTTTAATTCATCATTATACATAAATCGGTGTGAAAAGATGAATTAGACCAATTAAAGTTCATTCCGTTGGGTAAAAAGGTAATATTTTACGCGGAAAGTCCGAGCGAGGCCGAAGGCCCTGCGAGGGCTGTAGCGCTCTTAGATAACATGTATGGCGCGTATCAATTCAAATGAAATCAAATTAAAAGTAAATGAAAATTTCAAAAAAATATATATCCTATACCTAATTAGCTGTGAAAAAATCCTTAGTTAACTGGGCGCCGCCATTTTGAAATCCTTTTGAGCTAAATATAGATATCACAGCGCTGTTAATGAGCGTCTACATAATTCAGACTATTGCTAGCAGACGCATGCTTAATTACACTTCCGGTGAAAGAATGATGTACAAAATCAGAAAATAAACATTCATTTCATTCATAAGAACTATAGTAACGATGATAAATGTAAAAAGTTACTTTTAAATCCTTTTTGATAAATAAGCACATAAAAAATAACGTAAAATCAACATACAATGTATGTGATTAGAGATTAACAGAAAATGGCGGACGGGATTTTCCAAACGCCGACGCATGCGCAGTGGTACTTCTTCCGATGATAAGTTGAACACAACCAATTTATTCGTTTCTGTTTACGGTACAAAATACCTGCATTTACTTATTAACGAATTGCATGATAGATCTTACTGGTTAACGTGTACACTAAACATGTTATGCTAAAATCATAATTCATAAGAGCTTTCCGCGCCATAGGTAGCACCTAATTTCATATTACGCGGAAAGTCCGAGCGGGGCCGAAGGACCCGCGAGGGTTGTAGCGCTGTTAGATAACATGTATGACGCGTATCAGTTCAAATGAAATCAAATTCAAACTAAATGAAAATTTCAAAAAAATATATATCCTATACCTAATAAGCTGTGAAAAAAAATCCTTAGTTTTAACTGGGCGCCGCCATTTTGATATCCGTTTGAGCTAAAGTATAGATATCAAGAGGCGCTTTTATGAGCGTCTACATTATTCAGACTATTGCTAGCAGACGCATGCTAAGTAACACTTCCGGTGAAAGAATGATGTACAAAATCAGAAAATAAACCTGCATTTCATTGATTAGAATTTTAGTAACGATTATAAACATAAAAAGTTACTTTAACAAATTAGCACATTAAAAATAATGTTAAAACAACAACTGTGATTAGAGATTAACCAAAATGGCGGACGGGATTTTCAATTTTCCAAACGCCGACGCATGCGCAGAGGTCCCCTTTTACGTTCGGAGATATTCGGAATATTCCGAGCGCTCCGATGATAGGTTGAACACCACCAATTTATACGCGGAAAGTCCGAGCGGAGCCGAAGGCCCCGCGAGGGCTGTATCGCTCTTAGATAACATGTATGACGCGTATATATTTAAATGAAATCAAATTAAAAGTAAATGAAAATTTAAAAAAAAATATATATCCTATACCTAATGAGGTGTGAAAAAATCCTTAGTTTACTGGGCCCCGCCATTTTGAAATCCTTTTGAGCTAAATATAGATATCAGAGCGCTTTTAATGAGCGTCTACATAATTTAGACTATTGCTAGCGTCTGCTAAATAACACTTCCGGTGAGAGAATGATGTGCAAAATCAGAAAGTAAACATGCATTTCATTGAAAAGAACTATAGTTACGATTATAAATATAAAAAGTTACTTTACATATCCTTTTTGATAAATTAGCACATTAAAAATAACGTTAGAACAACAACTGTGATTAGAGATTTTCCAAACGCCGACGCGTGCGCAGTGGTCCCCCTTTACGTTCGGGGATTTTCGGAATATTCCGAGCGCTCCGACGATAGGTATAACACCACCAATTTATTTGTTTTGTTTACAGTACAAAATACCTGCAAGAAAGATCTAGTTTACATGTACAATAAACATGTTATGCTCAAATCATAGTTCATAAGAACTTTCCGCGCCATAGGTAGCACCTAATTTCATATTACGTTTTGTTTATGGTACAAAATACCTTCTAGAAAGAACTGGTTTACATTTACACTAAATGTGTTATGCTAAAATCATAATTTATAAGAGCTTTCCGCGCCATAGGTAGCACCTAATTTCATATTAGCATTTTATGATTCAAGCGCCTTACCCGGTTTATACCGGAATACGGTATTTAGTGTGGTGCTCCAATCCTTTTTTTAGTCTCACTCATTGTTCCCGAGGTTATTATAGATAATAGCCGAGGCAGTTCCAAATGATAAAAAGGTCCGGGAAGGTACGGGAATTAGTCTGGAAAAGGGAGGTAAATCAAACAACCAAAATGGCGGTCATAGCACAGTATATTGACTATCGCATCTTGAATGTTGATGATTTTTCGATTTACAAGTGTTTTGGGAGGCTTAGTTTGACATTTATGAGATATAACATTTATTTTCTGGTTACTATGGCGGTTTTGTTAAGACATTCACAAATCGACCTCAAGTTTGCTTGATTGGCCCGTGCTCAAAGCACATGTAAAAGATGAAAGCTCACAGGTCTGGTTGTTTCCTTGGGCATTTTTTTATCCTAATTGCTCACAACCATGCTAAAAGCCAAAGCCAAAGTTAAATCAATAATATGAAATTAGGTGCTACCTATGGCGCGGAAAGCTCTTATGATTTATTTTAAGCATAACATGTTTAGTGTACATGTAAACCAGATAGATATATCATGCAATTCGTTAATAAGTAAATGCAGGTATTTTGTACCGTAAACAGAAACGAATAAATTGGTGGTGTTCAACCTATCATTGGAAGAGGGACCACTGCGCATGCGTCGGCGTTTGGAAAAAAAAAAGTAACTTTTTACATTTATCATCATTACTATAGTTCTTAGGAATGAAATGAATATTTATTTTCTGATTTTGTACATCATTCTTTCACCGGAAGTGTTATTAAGCATGCGTCTGCTCAATCTCCTACGCAGTGATCTCCCCTTATCAGTACAATTCTGCCAAGGGAGGTTATCACTGTGAGGAGTTTGGCGTCTGCTAGCAATAGTCTGAATTATGTAGACGCTCATTTAAAGCGCTGTGATATCTATATTTAGTTCTGGCTTCCATAACTTTATATGTCGCTTTTATTTTGACGTTGCGACAGTAAAGTTATGGGTCAACCCTATTTGCAAAGGCTACCAGAATTTGACAGTTCGTGCGCCATACATAAACACCTATTTAAATCACCCTTATTAATCAAATTTGGGTCAAATAAAAATACCATTTGATAAACAAATCTATTTTGAACCAATTCATGTGAAACTTCAAATTGTGTACCCAACTATTTTTTGGAGAAATATGTAGAGAATGTTTACCAATATGGAGTCTGCTTTCAAATGAGATCTCGCGGGACTTCATGTTTTGGAAATTCTAGCATCTATTTTTAGTAACGGACCATACACTATTTTTGTAAGTGTATGATTTTATATAAAAACAAACAAATAATTCATGAATCATCACTCAAAACAATATAAATCCAACATATTTTTGGTACAATGTCTATTATTGAATAAATACACCGTAATTCATAATTGCAAAGCCATGTTTTCAATTAAAAATAGCATTTGGGTCATGTGTCACCAAATGTCATGCAAAGGTATCCGAACCTAAATTCTCGCTGGTCATGTGATTATTAGGGCAGCAATGGCGGCGAATTTTATGAAATGTGAAGCTGCTGATAAACTTTGAGGCGATATTTCATCAATCTAACATTCTGTGTTCAAAAATATAGACTGAAGGGTCCCAAATATATCTAACTACCTGTATTAAAATAGCTTTTGTCCAGATCACGCAAATTTATTGAATTACAGCATGACATAAAAATGTCACGGTTCTGGTTGACTTTCGATACGGGGTTGGCTTCAGCGAACAGGTCTAGCAATACTAATATGAAAAAGGCAAAGCCTCAAAGCGAGCTCGATGTACTTTTAACGTTAAATATTATGAAATAATCGCTCATTTTTATTTCAAATGCAGTGACGAGTGCGTGTGACGTCACACGTACTGTGTTAAATATGGCTCCGCCCCTGTCGTAAAATGAATAACGAGTTTTGAAAACGTTGATAAAACTTTTTTTGTTAATTTTATTTCACTCTATAATTTTTCAAGCGAATAAAGATTATAAAAAGTGAAATAATTGTTAAATTTAAAACGTTTGCGACATTAAAATATCGTACTTGATTTGATTGTTTTGCACGTGCTGTTTGGCGCTACATTGTGACGTCACGTAAACAATACTTTAAACGTCTGTACAGCGTTAACGACTGAATAAAAGATATTGGTGTTCGGATTCATTTTCTTAGTTAGACCTTTTTCTTTCATTCTAGATAGTTTTCACAACAAAATTCGACAAAAAAATGGTTTTATTTATCAAATGGCGCCTTTAATTTTCATTTTACATTTTCCGTTTTAAAACTCTCATTCGATATTTTATACACAGCTTCCGTTATTCTGGTTCCCTGTCCAATTATTGTTTCCATAGACGTGCGCAGGTGACCAGTCTACACATCCGTTTTCAGTCAGAATTCCTCAGTTTTTATCGTTATCTTTAAATTCGAAAAGTTGCGATGTGTCCAATTCGGTACATCGGACGAAAGTTTTCAAAACCATCACTTAGCAGGTACTTGCGTTACCGTAAAGCTCGCTTTGCGAGCAGGCCCTTCGTGCCAGCTCGTCGAGCTCGCTATAAAACCTGTTCGCTGTAGTATCTTTAGCTAATCTATATTTAGCTCAAAAGGATTTCAAAATGGCGGCGCGCAGTTAACTAAGGATTTTTTCACAGCTCATTAGGTATAGGATATATATTTTTTTGAAATCTGCATTTACTTTTAATTTGATTTCATTTGAATTGATACGCGTCATACATGTTATCTAAGAGCGCTTCAGCCCTCGCGGGGCATTCGGCCCCGCTCGGACTTTCTGCGTATAAAATAAACAATAGTATTATATACATGAACTATTGTCAAGGCAGAGCACAGCCAATTGGCCACACCATATTAGGGTAGCACGAAATACCCAAATATTGCCAAAATATTCTAAAAATAAATGTGTTATTATAAAAAAAGTGCTGTTCTAATCATGAATACATTACACACTTTCACTAAGATGTAATCAAACATACCAAAATATACATTTTTGAACCAAAATATACCCAAATACAGTATACTCCATTATAGCTATTAAATAAAAATAATACGACTGAACTTGTATGAAATTTCAACGAAATTATACCCTACAAATTTAAATGTAGACAACAAATATTATCATATCTTGCCAGTACATTTGCATAACAGATAAGCAAATGTTTTAATTTTTTTTCTTACAACATCTGAACTGCCAATTTCAATGGAATGAATGAATGTTATAGCTGGCTAAGTCATGTTATTTTGTAAATATCAATTCATTTTCTCATTAAAATCTATATTGTATGCAAACCAAAATGAATATTGCTATAATTGAGTGTGTTTGGGTATATTTGGGTATTTCGTGCTGCCGCCATTTTTTGTAGATGGTTTAAAAAAATTGTAAGATCAGATCAAAGATATGTCATTGAAATACAAAAAAAAAAATCCCTAAATAACATCCAAAACGGCAAAATTGAAAATGTTGTAGACTCGGATTTGAGATAGGTTCATATATGGTACAGGAAAGTGCACCCCCACCCCCTTTGCTGTCACAAAGTACATTTCATTATTTATAGACACTGAATGTATTTCTTAGATAGAGTTAGATTTATGTCATGAACTACATGTATTATATTGGTGTTATTAAATGTTGTTCTAAACATTACCATGAACATATTCATAGGACAAAAAAAATCAAATAGCTTGAAATTTAATCTTCTAAAGAGTCCTTAAAAATCAAAAAGGTCCTTGATAAGTCCTGGAAAAGTCCTTAAATTTTCAAAATATCTAAGAGTAGGAACCCTGCTGGTATGCTGTCAAGGGATAGATTTTTGTCCTGTGGGGAGTAGAAGTTCACAAGAGTCAGACTGAAATCGTTCTTTCTAAGGCTAAGTACCTGGAATTTCTTTCTTTCTTCCTACCCTGTCACTTCTGAAGCACTGGTATCCTCTGACCTTAAACGATTTAGCAGGTTGCAGGTTTGTTTCCTGAATGCAGCAGACATTAATGTCTCTCTCATGAAGAAAGTGCTGCAGTTCAGTCTTCTTGTTATAGACCCCTTCTGCATTCCAATGCATTACTTTAAAGTTTTGCTTTTGGTCTTTCGTCCTCCGTGGCTTTCTGTAGCCTTTTTGTCTTCTCCTCTTGGTATGTCTGAAGGAGGGACCCCCAGTAGCTTGGGGTGGACTCTGTCGAGGCTCAGAGCCCGGCACTGAATCTCCCTGGAGGGAGTCCAAAGATCCAGCACCACATCTTCTAACACTAGATGATCGTGTAATATTTGCGTAGGTACATGGCGCCGTGGTTTGTTAGAGAGTGCCAATGGCCCGGCACCGCTGATTTCAACTCTCTAGGGGTTCTGTCGGGGGGTACCTCACCCTTAGCCTTTGCCGATCCAACGTCGAACCACAAGGCAGTGGTGGTTCTACTTAACCCAGTAGTAGGATGTCTGTTATTGGGCACCAGGGCATATCCACACGCCGGTGGGCCATGTATGCCGCATCTCATAGGAGGCTGACCAACGCCCCTGCCAGGTTATCCAGCCTAGAGCGGTCGGTCGCACCTTCATTAGGCTCTGTGCGTAACAGGGAGCACGAACTGGAACGCCCTACTGAGGAAACATTTACACAGTAGGGGCCATATGCTGAGTCCAGGTGGACTTAGCGGCATAATCTGTGTCTAGCATACCAGAGGCTTACCGGGTTCGCCTATGAAACCTTTGATGCGCATAACATGCCTTGCGTGAGCGGGACATCCAGCCCATGACCTCACGGCTCTCCTTTATATAAAATAAAAGCATAGACGATGCAAGAGTTGAGAAGAAACCAAAATATATATCTCCATGCCTTTTTACAATACTCTCCCTCTTCGTACTTGGAGCGCAACTGACCCTGCAGATCCATGCCACCCATAAACCTATTGTAGGTTCCAACAGAGTGAGGTTGGCTCATACGAAGCACATTGGCACTAGACTGTCTTTGTGCTAGAAAGATCTCCCTTGGACCACTCAGGGTTGACAAATGATGGACTAATATTTTATCCTTCAAGACACTGGCAGTAAGATTTGACAGAGTCTTCTGTAAGATATCGAATATTGGCAGGTTTCTGTATTTCTGTTGGAAAGCCCTTTCTATTACATTGCACTGTCCTGCATGCATACAATCCAACTTTAAAAAAGTTTTTCAACGAAGTCCACATCAGTTAAAATGTGTCCATCTAAATGTGTGATGAAGGTGGTCTGATAATTTCATAACTATATTATAACCAAGTCTGTGTTCTGTTGTGTTATTTTGTCGCCCAAGGTAAATCTCAAAGCGTGAAAGATAGGCTGACTTGGCATCACACAACATTCACACATTAATTCCCCTCTTGACTGGTTTTGCGGGCATGTATTGGCGATAAGATAAACGACCAGAATAGGCAATCATCACTTCATCAATAGACACTTCCCGATTTAATGTCCAGCATCGCCTAAAATTGTTTGATACTTCATCGATAACTGGTCGTTCTTTGGACAGGCGATCATAGCTTGGGTCCCCACGTGTTGGTTCGGCAGCCCTATATGATACATGGAGATACTGGAGTATTTTTTGGAATCGTTTACATGTCATTATTTTTGCGACAGCGGTATTCCAGTTCGAAGACCAAAACATCTTTGCCTCGGGTAACATATTTATTCCCATCAGAATGTTGATCAATGCCTAAGAAGGCCCTCATTTCTCCCATAATGATCTTTTTATGCTCCCCGAAAAAATTCGGGGGAGCATATAGTCGCCGGGTTGTCAGTCCGGCCCATAACTCCATTATTTGAATTCGGATTTTACAACTATTTCACAGAAATGATCACCATATTGAGACGATTTGTTGCACGTAACATTTGGGTCGCTACCTTGAAGGTCAAGGTCACAGCATGACCTTGCAGCAAAATCGTGTCTGGTCCATAACTTCGTTATTTGAGGTTGAATTTTACAACTATTTCACAAAAATGATCACCATATTGAGATGACATTTGGGTTGCTACTTTTCATGTTGATATCTCTTGTTGTTTCACCCTTCGGGGAGCATAAAAAATAGAATAAACCTTAAATCATATTTTGCTACTGAACAAATTGAAGGATAACCACTAAACTGTGTCTGTAGTATTCTTAGTGATTAGCCCATTTTAGGGGCTGCTAATGCTAAAAATAGAACAAGAGAGCCATGGTGGCCCTGAAATCGCTCACCTGTATATAGGCCCCTGGACCAAGGCCAATTTTAAACCAGGGGCTTTTATTTGAACAAACCTGGTAGACACCCATTAAAAGATGTTTCATAATAAATATCTAAGCACTAGCTTTTTGGGGTTTTTATAAGAAGACCTTTTAGTTTTTACCATATACATATAGGGAAAAACAATGACCCCCTCGAAGGGGCCAATTTTGACCCAAGGGCTTTTATTTGAACAAACTTGGTAGACACTCACTAGAAAATATTTCTTGCATGATGTTTCATGCCAAATATTTGAGCTCTAGCTCTTTCGATTTTGCCATGGCAACCTGAATTCTGCTTGGAATTAAATTCTTTGAACAATTTTTAAAGTTGACTACCAAATATTATTTAAAATTCACCGCATATCCTATGTGAATTTTAGTCAAATTTGTATTGGGTTATGTTCAATTACACTTTTTGGCTCGTTTGTGATTTGATATGTTATTGTTGCTAGTGTTCAGGTATAACATCTTAAAAATACACTGTATCAAATGAATCTGTTGATGTGTTACATGCGTATAAATGAATGTAAATGGTATGTATTTGTATACTATTCTAAGTCATATTCATATAAAAAGAATAGTGATAATTTTGATAATTATGTTTGTCAAATAATGTTGGATATGCATGCATGCAACCATTATAAACAAATGTTTCCACAAGATTTATGCAATAAACAACCAGTTACAATCCATGTACATGTATTTGCCTGTTTTCCCTATCTTGGGTGCAAACATTTTTACTGACCTGCTCAAAGCATTAAAGCTGGAGCAATGATGTCTGAATACATAAAAATGAAACATTAAGGTCTTAGTACTCAGACTCTGAAAGAATGTTGTATAATTATAAACAATCTGAGTGTGGACACACATGTATCTTGATTTTAAACATATTCAAGTAGCAAATTTAAGCATATTCGAATACTATGACTCTTGTTTAAATATTCATGCGAGACTGTACTAATCTTAAACATAGCCTTCAATTTATTTCGCTATGTACATAATTATAATAATGATAAAACAACAATAATAATCAATAATACCTAGTACTTGGATTTATGTTATGTAACCTTCTACAACATCATCTTCTTAATGCAAACCAATGTCATCTGCTGCCTATTTTTACAAATTGTGAAGTGTCGTAAAAAGAAGATAATTATTGATGTCACCTATGGTCATTTGAAGAATGTGGTGATTATTAATCATTCATATTTTGTAAAAAGTTGCTCAAATGTTTTTAAGGTTTTATTTCTATAAAATAAGATTTATGTTATCTTATAAAATGTTACCATGGCAACCATGAAAACTGATCAAATTTTCAATATTTGCTAAAATCACACTTTTTATTATATGTATTTCAGAGAAAACAAAATAAGTCTACAACGTGGAAAAAACAATTAATTGGGAAATCAATCATACGAAATAGACGCAATTTTAGAGCTGTAAATTTAAGCTGAATTTAATTATACCCCACCCATTCAAAATCATAATACATCCATAGGAGAAGTGTCCATAAACATTAAAATTGACAAAAATGATAAGAGTTGAAGTTGTATTTTGGCACAAAAGTACAATATGGAAATAAGAATTGAAATGTGTTGTCATGGAAATGAAAATATATATCAAATTAATTTTTTAGGTCATTTTTTATACGTTTTCCATGATATTCTTTCAAATATTTTATATTTCTCCCATAAAAGTCCAAAAACCAATTTATTCACAGTATTTAAAACATGTATTTTCTATCATATTTATATGTGAAGACAAAAGTGACTTAGAAATTCTTGAAAAAATTGGCCAAATAATGATAATTACTGTTTTTGCAAAATTTTGGCGGCCATCTTGGACACCATCTTGGATTTCTTGATTATCCGACCATTTGGGTAAAATGAAATACCGTTTCGTATTCTACAAACTCTTGTGAACATTTTGGTATATAAAACTTACTGTTCCTAGACATAGACCAGTAGGGTCCTACTAACTGGTCTTCGTTTCCTACACTAAAAGGAACATTCCTGTGAAGTTTGGATGAAATTGGCTTAGCGGTTTATGAGGAGATGTCGTTTAAAGTAAAAGTTTACGGACGGACGGACGTACTTACAAAATGGTATTTATGTGACTTTTCCTATGGTCTTTTTAGCCATTTTTAGTCACACAAGGCTTAAAAAAAGACACACAAGTAAAAATGGAATGAAAAGGATCAAAGAGAATTCACTGTTACCTATTTAATAATTGTTCTCAAAGTCACACAAGTACCTTTGAAAAAATCTTGTAAGAACTCTAGTGGCTACTTTTTGATTAAAATTTGATGATTTTTAAGTCATGTTTGAATATGGGTCACTTGGGGTCAAAAAACTAGGTCACACAGTCCAAATATGGAAAAACCTTGTTTACACTCTCAGGCTAGACTTAATTGATCAGAAAGGTTGTTTTGATGATTGCTAGATCAAGTACAAA
Organism: Ruditapes philippinarum; assembly: GCF_026571515.1. Classification (NCBI taxonomy): domain Eukaryota; kingdom Metazoa; phylum Mollusca; class Bivalvia; order Venerida; family Veneridae; genus Ruditapes; species Ruditapes philippinarum. The sequence continues at coordinate 12,171 of NW_026857269.1, forward strand.
TATGGGTCACCTTGGGTCAAAAACTAGATCACAGACATTATGGAAAAACGTAAACACTCAAGTGGCTAGTTTTGATCCAATTATCCTGGATTTGGTCATGTAATGTTGTTTTATTGATTTCTACATCAAGTTGGAATATGGATCACTGGGGTCAAAAACTAGGTCACACATCCCCAATATGGAATCAAAGTGCTGAAGGCACTGCAGTTGGGACGTATGAAGGATCAAATAACTTTTTTTCTATTTCGGGGCAGATAATTCAATGAGTGAAGGGTGTTGCCGGTTGATAAATATAAAGTGCACAATTCAGTAAATGAACAGTAGTTGACACAATTATTATATGACACACATGTTAAAATATAATATTTAGGTTACATGTACGTGTAGGTCCATCATAAACCGTTATTGGCCTTTTTTGACAAGAGAACAAGTAAAATTAGAGTTACCAGAGGAAACTGCAAGCTCGACTATTTTAACACATGACATAATAAAGGGGGACAAAGTTATGAAAAAAATAATCAATTGTGATATATATATCAAATTTTCTGTATGTATCAGTATCAAGTAAACACTCAAATGGTCATTATATGAATGTGACCATGTCATTAGAACTTATAATGGCTTTTGTTTACTGCCATTCTAATGCTAATCTCTTTCACTGTATAAAGTTTATAAAGTTTCAATCAAATTCCTTCAATATTTTAATCCTCTCTCTGAACAGTATCATGAAATAATATACTGTATACGGAGATAATTCAAAAACTAAGTAATGTAGAATTTTGGTTATTTGACACAAGACTTCTGCTCACTAGTCTCTACAACTGTATTTAGTTTAAGTGTGATATCATTGAAAAGATTTACTCCAGACAACCATTTTTTTAAATGTTGTTGTACATGTATTTTAAGAGATGATAATTGTAAAATTAAGCTAGGAAAAATTAGGGTTCTTTGAAAAAACACTTCCTTTCACTTGATTGTTTTCGCTGTGTAAAAGTTTAATCAAATTTCATCAACTCTTTTCCAGTATTTCTCTGGACAAGCATAATTAAGTACATGTATAATAAAGGGAGATAATTAAACAAGAGGGCCATGATGGCCCTGAAGTCGCTCACCTGTATATAGGCCCCCGTAACGGGGCCAGTTTAAACCCCAGGGCTTTTATTTGAACAAACTTGGTAGACACCCATTAGAAGATGTTTCATGCTAAACATCTAAGGTCTAGCTCCTTGGGTTTTTTAAAAGAAGATTTTTTCAAGTTTTTTCTTTACACATAAAGTTAAAAACAATGACACACCTGGGGCAGGGCCAATGGCTTTTATTTGAACAATCTTTGTAGACACTTACTATAAATTGTCTCATGCTTAATATCTAAACTCTAGCTAATCAGGTTTTTTCAAAGAAGATTTTTAAGTTTTTGCTTCACACATATAAGGAAAATCAATGTCCCCCGGGGCCGGCCAATTTTGACCCCAAGGCTTTTATTTCAACAAACTTTGTAGACACTCACTAGAAGGTGCTTCGTGCTTAATATCTAAACTCTAGCTATTTGAGTTTTTTCAAGTAAGATTTTTTAAGTTTTTACTATTCACATACATTTGTATAAGGAAAATGAATGACCCCTGGGGCGGGCCAATTTTGACCCAAGGGCTTTAATTTGAACAAACTTGGTAGAAATCCATTATAACATGTTTCTTGCTAAATATCTTAGCTCTAGCTCTTTGGGTTCTTTAAAAGAAGATTTTTAAAGTTTTTACTAAATTTTAACATTTTCCTTCAAGATTGATAGACATTCACTAGAAGATGTTTCACACTTAGTATCTAAACTCTAACTATTTGGTTTTTTTCAAAACAGATATTTAAAGTTTTTGCTTTACACATATAAGGAAAATCAATGACCCCCGGGGCCGGGCCAATTTTGACCCCAGGGCTCTCATTTGAACAAACTTGGTAGAAATCCATTATAACATGTTTCTTGCTAAATATCTTAGCTCTAGCTCTTTGGGTTCTTTAAAAGAAGATTTTTAAAGTTTTTACTAAATTTTAACATTTTCCTTCAACACAATGTTCATGACTGGCCTTTACTATTGACAGGGGATTCAACTCAGACTAGCCCTCTAAAATACTCCAACTAGTCAAAAGTGTTCATGGTGCCTATACAGTTATGATCACTACATCTGGAAACTGGAGATTCCCACCGAATATGATGCTAATCTTCATTTGCTTGACAGTGACACATGTCCACCTTAAAAAAATGCAATAAAAATTATATGAAGTGCAATAATTTGCAAAAAAATGCTTATCTTATTTATGTATTGTCCAAGATCAGGGTTACAATCACAGGATAGGTCGAACTCGTTAGGGAACAAAGGGAAAACAACACATGATTTGAATGAAAATCGGGCATTTATTTAAAATGCCATAAACTAGCATTATTTATACTAAATACACAAATAGATTTAATAACATAGTTTAATAAAAGATTCCCGAAAGGAACTAACTGGGAGGCAAAAACCGCCCTTACAAAGAATCAAAATGTAATAACATAAGACCTGATGTATTAACAAGAAAACAAAAGAGACTAGATCAATTTTAGAACAAGAATAAGTAAAAAAGCATGTATCATATTTTCATGGACCCTGATCTTGGCAACATTTGAAAGAGGTGGTGGAGTTGGAGGAGGTGGTTTTATTTTTTCTTTAGAAAATTGGCAACAAAACAATGTACGCCAAAATGAACAAAGATATGGCTTATCTGCATATCTATTGGCTTAGAAAAATCACATGATAAAATGTAAACATCTGATTGGGTTATAGCATAATTTATGCGTCTAGCTTAAATCTGATTAACATCGTTAAGTTCCGGACGTCACGAATAGGGTCCAATGACATAAAATCTTTTATGTGGGCATAGAATATTATTTATGTATTGTCCAAGATCAGGGTTACAATCACAGGATAGGTCGAACTCGTTAGGGAACAAAGGGAAAACAACACGTGATTTGAATGAAAATCGGGCATTTATTTAAAATGCCATAAACTAGCATTATTTATACTAAATACACAAATAGATTTAATAACATAGTTTAATAAAAGATTCCCAAAAGGAACTAACTGGGAGGCAAAAACCGCCAAAAGGGATAACCCGCCGCCCAGAGAGACTAGACTGTGATGTGAGCTCGACCAATGTTATGTGTTTATCATAAGACTAGTAATACATATATTTGGAAATACAGTCGAACTTCGTTCGCTCGAACTCGGAGGGTCTGTGAAAATTTGTTCGAGAGATCGGTAGTTCGAGCCAACCGAGGTTGAACTATTATTACATAGAACATATGTCTAAAGGTTTTCCAGCGTACATAGGTCAAATGATAAATACGTCAATATAATTGTTGTTAGAACATCTGTTTGTCGAATACGTCATATTAAGAATTATAATCCTATTGAAAACAGTATTAGCGGTACACTGTGTTAATCTATATGCATGCATATTGTAATTGGTTGAGTTCGATTGGGCGATCATTATCCAAACTGGGAACAATTTTCAAAATACATTTATATGTCTATTATGGAATTGATTTTATTTAAACAATGACTTAATTAAATATAAAGAAAAAACATTTTACAGCAGCATATATTTGTAGTCATGTACTAAAATAAACACGTACATGTATCATTCTATAAATAGATTACACTGTTACAATTCACGATACATGAACCACGGTTGTAATTAAAGCCGTCCGGGTAAACGTCATTTATTTATTGACTTTTGCGCATCACAGGAGTTGTTTTCATTTTATCGTTACTAAAGACGGCAAATATACAATTTTATCATAACACAACACCTTTTATTTTGTATCAATTAACCTTAATTGCCTTTGTCACGATCACGAGGTGTTAAAAACATGTTTTACCGACTGTCAATTATTTAGAACAGAACAGAACAGAAAGTTTATTTTGACGTATACAAAGTACATAGTCAATTACATTAATACATTCATTCATACATACATATATACAATCACAAAATCAATGGATAGTCTGCAAATTTCTTGAAGGTGAACAATTTAATCTATTTTGTTTCCTTCAGTATAGGATATGACATAATCAGTTTTAGAACATGTCGACCCGCAACTTTTGTTGTTTGTTAGTGTTCGACCGAAAAGGTGTGATTTAGACTATATTTCTGCCGAAGGGACCAGAGATCATGTTCGAGAGTTCGAGCGATGGGTGTTCGAGTGATCCGAGGTAGAATCATATATATTATATAGGAATTTTGCCGGGACTGGACGATGAGTTCGAGCGAAAGGAGGTATTCGAGCGATCCGAGTTCGAGCGAACGAAGTTTAACTGTATCATTAAAATTAGTACACAATGTGTACTTAAACAAAACTAGAATAAAATCAAATTCCAAAAATTTTTTGATGTCATGCAACAAGTATATATGTACATAGAAATAGATTTCCAATTATTACATGTAATGAAAAATAGTAACAGAACCCTTCTAGCAAGTACCTGATATTAACACTCCATAAATTTAAAAAATCTGTCAAAATGGACAGTAAGTTTCATTGCATCAAAATTGTGGCCAGTAAACTCTCAATTTAGAGACATTATGCAAATTGTAAATTCATATGTATACAATCATAAAAAACTTAAACCGCACATTAAACCATCAGCAAAAGTCTCGTACTCACACAGGGTGAGGTTCTGAATAGAATTATAATATGTACACCAATAATGTAATGTCAACAAACAAAGGTAAAAAGGCATAACATAATTTATAATACAAATTTACAATGCACTGCAGCCTTTTACTGTCAGCGCAAGTTAATAAACTCACAGTTTGAGCAACTTTCATACAGATGCGTACATTGTACAAGAAGAAAAGTAATACCAACATGATTTGCATCGTGAATATTGAATACTGATATAAATGTAAATAAACTGTAGACATAAACTGTCTTTTAAGCAAAGTAAAATTGTTTAACAAAACTAACAAATATTGTTATCTCTTTTGCGGCATTGTACCGTCAACAAAGATATACATGTGCGTTGTGGCCTTGTACCGTCAACTTAAAGATATACATAACTATATAATAACTGTTGCCTTAAACCATCAGCTATTAAATATAGAAATTGGGTAATGAGATTCAGTTTATGGGTACAACAGTAACTCGTATAATCTAGATCTGCTGCCTTAGACCGACAGATCCTTCAATTGTTTGCATCTTGGTAGTAATACATGTACCCTACCTCAGCTGTAAATGTTGTAATTGAGATGCTAATAATTTTTTTCTTGTATATTAATTATTGGAAGAGCGGTTGGACGTATATATTTCAAGTATGCAGTGGACTTCCAACGACCAAGCTTTTGTATTTGTGTACTAGACATGTTAGAATTGTGAGCGTGAGTTGCTCCACCAATACGAAATGAATGTGCTGTGAAAAGAGATGGATCCATATTGTTAGCAATTACACATGATCGTAGAACAGATCTGAAATAAGATGTAGAGACTGGTTGACCATTGCTATGTCTGAATAAATAACCATGTCCTAAAGGGGCTGCTCTTAGGTACTTTATTAGAGCACTTATCGGACATAATTTCTTGCTTGTTTGTCTATTAATCGGAATTATTGACGACTGTCCTTGTGAATGCTTGTAACTACGTATAGTTAATGAGGCGTGAGAAACCTTAGAGTGTTTGTAATAGAAAACTATGTCCTCCTTCTTAATGACATTTTGGGGATTGTTTACTGAATAAGCTATTTCGCCCACTCGGAATAGGCCAAAAAATGCTATTAAGAACATAGCACGCATAAGCTTGAAAGTGTAATTGTCTGTAACCATAGAACGTAGTGATCCAACTATCAGCCCTAAACTGGTCATAGTAAAAGGTTGACGTTTATCTGACTGTTTGTGACGTCTTATACTGTGTAAAAGTTTTTTAACCAAGAAAGACTCTGAAGGGGAGGTAAACCCGTGGAGCTTATGTATGTAACTTATGGCTGAAATGTATGAAGTTATTGTTGAAGCTTTAAGACTGCGATTGTGACATGCTGTAATAAATTGAGCAAGTTGTTCAGTAGAAATTGGTAAGAGTGGCGAATAAAAATAAAACGTATCATGAAACTTTTTGTAATGTTTCAAAGCATACTTATAGCTACATTTAGTAGAGGGAGATAAGGCTGAATCAAGGAGGTGATATAGATTTCTATTCAATGAAGCTGAAGTAATTCCTGACGAACAAATGTGGGGGCTTTGTCCATGATTGGAGCCAGAGCCTGGAATTTCTTGATCTGTAAACGAGAAAGAAGATCCGGTAATATGTTGTATTTTCCCGGGATATGTTCTGCTCGTATTAGTATATTATACTTCATGCTAGCTAAAACTAAACGACGTACAAGGGCCATAACTACAGAAACCTTGCAAGTTTGCCTATTGATAATATGAACTACCGCTTCATTATCGGTATGTAAAACAATGCACGGATTACTCATTTTTGAGCCCTAAATTTCTAATGCCAAAACAACAGGAAGGAGTTCTTTAAACGTTATGTCGAATGATAACCAAATTTCAGACCAAGTACCATAAAACCAATGTGATTGGAGGATTGCCCCATAACCTTTAGACCCTGATGCATCTGTGTGGAGATGTAATGCATCAGAGGTAAGCCAACGTTTTTGGAGGAGTAGGTGTTTACCATTGAAGTGATCTGCAAAGATTTGCCAAGCCTTAATGCCTTTCCGGCTTTCCTTATTCAGCGTTATTCTATGAAACGGCTTTGACACTTTTTTCGTCAAATCCGTTAAACGACGTAGAAAACATCGGCCAGGTACTACAACCTAACAACAAAAGTTTAAAAGACCTAGCAGAGATTGAAGGACTTTCAAAGTAACCTTACGATGTTTGGCTACTGAGGCAAATTGAGTGCGTAACTTTATTAACTTGTCCTGTGGTAATCGTGCCTCCATTAACTTTGAGTCAAGTTCGAGACCCATGAATATGATCACTGTTCTAGCATTTTCAGTTTTTTCCTTTTTAATGGGAACACCTATTTCCGAACACAAGTTCAGAAATTTGTTCAAGTCATTTTGACAGCAAGGGGAATTAGGGGGACCTAGTATAAGAAAATCATCTAGAATGTGAACCATATGTTTGATGTGTAAAACATTTTCAGCAATGTGTTGTAAACCTGAGCTGAAACGTTCGAAAATAGCGCAAGAAGACGATGCCCCCATTGGAAGACATGTATCAAAATAATAATGGCCACAAAATCTAAAACCTAGTAAATGATGGTCATCTAGGTGAATTGGAATTAAACGAAAAGCTGAATCTATGTCCGTTTTGCTGAATAACGAACCAGGACCAAGATCTAGCAGTTTATTTGGGGTCTATGAAATCATTGACAGAAGTACGATGCGGATAACTTAGATGGTGTATTAACCTAAATTGACCAGGATTTTTTCTTTGGCACAAGGCCAATCGGGCTTATGCGAAGATTGTCTATTGGTGGTGCATTAAACGGACCTTTTACCCTACCTGAGTCAAGTTCTATCTTAAGTTTAATCTGAACTGCCTCAGGATTTTCGTCACAAGACTTAAGGTTTGGAGATACAGAAGCTGTTTTGGGACCTATGTAACCAAGTTTAAAACCATGTAAAAACCCTTGAATCAAATACTGAGCCAATTTGTAGTTCTTTAAATATTTCCTAAGGGCATTGACCTTGATTGGGGTAACCAAATAGAACCTATTTGGAAGATTTGGGGTTGAAAGAGGCGTTTGTTGGTGTTTGCATTTTTGCGGCATGTTCTTTACTAGAGTATTTGCAGTTGTATGCCGGGTGCGACCCTCTACAAAATCCATATATGTGTGGTTGCGAGCATTTTGTATTTTGGCAGTGTGTTCGCTTGTTGAAGTTCCAGCAAGTTTTGTCAAGGAACTTTTTTGGACCGGATGTGACTACGGTGGAAGTGGTGAGTGCTCCGAAAGGACTGTGTTGGCTGAAGAGGGGTACAGGCCATTAACCAATATTCCGTATGAATACGGTCCCAGGGCATAAGGGAAGTTTCTCGCAGCATACGAAACTGCGAGTCATAAAAAAGAAAGGCTAACCCTGGACGACGCCTGGCAATGTCCCTAACAATTTCCGTGTATTTGAGGAGTTGTTGAAACTCAGCTGGAAATTTAGCGGTGTAAACCGCCATGAACCGCAAGAATGCTGTTGTCCATGACTCAACATTTGTTATTTTCTTTGAGTGGGAGGTCTGGTTTATGGTGAGATTTGAATGTTGGTCAACTTGTAAAGAAAATGTTGGCATTTGATGAGAGTGTGACGATGGCAGAAGATGCGCCATGTCAACAAACTTGTTGCGCCATATAGCCTTACAAACAGATTTTTTTACTTGACTAATAATGGGCGTACCAATTGGCTCGGCGAACAGAACCCCATAGTCCTGGCTATGTTGTGTGATGACATTATGAACATTTGGCATAAATGAAATGTCATCTTCATCAGATTCCGACTCAGATGATGAGTCGCTTTCTACTGGAATTCCTGGCAACGCACTTGAACATGGCTGTGGAGATTCTGCTTGTTGGTTTTGAGTTCCCTCATCTAGTTCTTGTGGTGGCAAAACTTCCACTTGCTCAAGACCTAAGCTTTCATCTGTTGGTTCCCTTGGGGTAACCTTCGCACTTCTGGACCGCTTCTGTATCTTTTGTGGACGACTTTTGTCCACCACTGTTGTATTTGCTCGTTTCAGTGGCGATTTTCCAGGAACGGTTGCGCAACAGGAACAGGTAGCTGTTGTCGATGTCTTTTTCCTGTTAGGTTTCATCTGAAAAGATGTATTTTCTATGAAATTGTGATATACCTACCAGTTACATAACCCATGACCAAAGTGTAATGTAACTTTAAACTAAATCCAGTGACCATGTACTGTATACTAATATCTAAATATTTATTTGTGCAATTAATGAAAATCCAATACTTTTACAAAGGAAACATTTCAGCAAGAAAGCTATGTTTTTATTATAAATTAAATAAAACAGAAATCAGCCTTGTTGTGATGTGTAAACTAAATCACAAAAACATACATATACTGTAAACTAAGACATGTATGTAAACTGAGCATGACGTGTAAACTAAATCATGCATACATGTATCAGCCTAATTGTGATGTGTCAACTAAATCACATAGACATACAAGTACTGTAAACTAAGACAAGTATGTAGACCGAGCATGACGTGTAAACTAAATCATGCAAACATGTACCAGCCTTAGTGTGATGTGTAAACTAAATCACACTAAAACGACTGTCAGCTTAGACATTTGATCTGTTCAAGCATGATGTATTAACTAAATCATGCAGACATGTACTGTAAAAGAAGACATGTGATTATAACGAATAAAACTTTATATACTGTGAAGTAAAACTTGTATTCAGTAAATCCGCAAACATATTTTAATTAATATAAGATGCATCTTCAGCTTGAAGTTGAACACATACTTGCATTAAGCACCAATGCCATATAAGCCACCGGAATTCAGCCTGTGTATCGTGTAAGACATGTACACTGAGCATAATGAAAACTAAATCATGTAATCTGTGTGAAAGTGATGTGTAAACTAAATCACTGCCACATTTATATCAAATGAATATGTAAAACCACTAAAACTGAAGTGTGAACTTTATAAAATCACCTGTGACAAAACTATCATCAATAATCATAATATGTTAATTTCACAATAATTTACTATAACAAAAAGGGTTCAATTTGAACCATGAATTTCAAACAGGGATAAGATAATATGCATGTATAGTATATACGTATCTTATGACTTAGTCTGGCAGATTGAACCCTTCAAGACGGCGACCACAGCAGCTTTGATATTGCTCATAAGGCGGACCTGACCTTGTGTTGATAAGTGACATCCATCATCAGCAAAGTTCTGTTGCTTGCATGTATCCGACCAAAAACCTTTCATTCTCCATAGATATGACCGTTTATGTATTGTGTGATTGAGCATGTCCAAAAGAAGATAATTAAGTTCATCTACCCGTGAATTGTACCAATCCAAATCCACTTGATGTTTCGTTGGTACTTTAGGTTGTAGCCTATGTAAAACTTGTAACACGATGACCTTTTTAACTCCTATGACAAATAATAGTGTGTCTACTAAATCCACAATGCTCCTAGCTACGCTTCTGGGTGTAACATGTTGTTGACATAAATCGTTCGTCCCAATGATCAGCACCACGAAATCCGGGCTGAAATCTTTTACAACCTCCAGATTGTTCCTTATTTTGTGAACCGTGGATCCGGGAAAGCCAGAATATTGAACGAGTGGATTGCCTTGTATTTTTAAATCATATCGAAAAGAGTTATTAAAACGAATAAAGTCTCGCAACCTTTTCACAAAGGAATGACCAAACAGTTGTACTTTAAGAGCCGTCGATTGTGATGTTACGGAAGTCATATTCGTATTCCAAGTTCCAGCCAGCAGATTTCCTTTGTTCGAAATGTTCGCTAAACGTGTCACAATATAACTCAAAGCCTGGTTTAATTACGGGTCGCCGTCCTAAAAGTTTAGATCCTTATGATATCTTATTCACTTAAGTAAAATAATACATATAATTTAACCTTTTCCTCGAAGAATATCTTTCGAAAAACGTTATTTTGTCTTTAAAAAATTGGCAACAAACCAATGTACGCCAAAATGAACAGAGATATGGCTTATCTGTATATCTATTGGCTTAGAACGATCACATGATAAAATGTAAACATCTGATTGGGTAATAGCATAATTTATGCGTCTAGCTAAAATGTGATTGCATCGTTAAGTTCCGGACATCACGAATAGGGTCTTACATTTATAATGCAGAGCACTAGATTTGTGTGTCTGTCATACAAAATGACTTTCAATAATACTATTTAAGTATATTTGAAATACAATTTCTTTAATAAATACTCATAGTAATACTAAATTCCTTTTTTGTGATATTTTTTCTGTCACATATGTTCAGACAGTACATTGTGTACACCGGTCTTACTGACCTGTGTGAAACCACTCTAAGCATGATGGAACGCACTACTTTTTACATGGCGGCTTTAACACCGAAATGATAGAACAAAAAGGAAATGGGACCAGTTAAAAAATTAAACTTTTTCCATACTCTGTTGGTGTAATAGCCTATACATCATTTTTACTCAAAACATGCGCAAAACACTCCTTCTGACAATCCTTTATTGGTTTTACAAACCCAGTTTCGTTCAACACTCGTATTTCGTCAATTGTTAGTTTAAATTAAAACCGAAAGTGAAAGTAGTTTTGAATATTTGAATAAATAGTAACACAGTGGAACTATCAATTTTGCACTTGCAATATTAAACTCTGAAAAACAATGATCCCTTGAAAGCAATGAACGATATATTGTGTTTTATAAAATAAAATTGTCATCCCTACGCAGACTTCTTTATGTCAGAGTTATTTTTACCCTCATTTGGGGTGAGTTGTGGAGAGACTGGTGTGTATACAATTCAGACAATATACAATTAATTTGTTTAGACCGCATACAATTTAAAGGTATAATTATTTATTGGCTACAAATAAAGTAAATAATGGTTAGTTAAATAACCAATATGAATGTTTCAAAGATTATCCCTTCAAACTTTAAAAATAGTCTGTCAATTAAGCAGATCTTAGCAATAAAGGCACATTTAGAAGAAAAAAATGGTCAATCAAAGGGTAGGGAAACATTTTTATACATATTTAAATCATTTGGTGGAGAAACAATCACTTCACAGCTGTGCTTTGCTATTGAATATTTCTTTTGTTTCAATCTTGAATAACCAAAATGTAAGCAATATTCATAAGGATGAACTGTATTGTAAATTTTGCATACATATTGAGGTTTTGTTCAAGGCAACAAAACTGTATTGTAAATTTTGCAGTTCCTTGTAATGCCCTGTTGGATTGATTTGTACTACCTTAAAACACCATATTTATGTAAGTGATCATTTTCAGCAAAGGAAAAAGACTGTCATAGGCAGTATCTTAATGCCAATTGACAGAAATATTTAAAGTATGTTCTTAACTAACACTATAAAAAACTGTGAGTATGCACTGACACTCTTTTATTTTAGGCGTTACTATATATGAACAAGTCTTGGACTATTTCAGTATGTAGATTAGAAATGCAAACTAAACAATTTCAGTTTCAAGCCTTTTCCTAGACATTTTGGAAAAATTTCCTAGCAAAAGTTAAGAAATTTTGCATCTTGATTGGGAAATATATTCAGTACCATGTACAAAGTTTTTAATCCAACAAATTGTATATCATTCAAAGCATAAAAATACATAAAAAATTGACAATGAAATGTGTTTTTGAACATCATCTGTCTGGTACCATATTGGATTGAAATGGAATGAAGAAAAATTGTCAGCTTTGATAACGGGATTTTTGACTTATGATTTTTTCTAAACTTGGAAAAAAAGCATATTTGGCATTATTTGCCACTGGGAATGGGTCTGTTAATCTGGCCCGTGGTGACACTGGTAAAAATGCATATGTTTTCATGATTTTTTTTTGGAAAACAGTTTGGTTTGTAAAATATACATTAAATATTCTATAAGTGCCTGTTGTTTGTAATAATCTTCTAGTCTTTCTTTAATCTTATACTGTACTTTTTTCTAGCTACATGTACCAGCCTTTCCAAGTGAATATTGAAGTAAATGATCTTTCATTTCCCTGAAAATATCAATTTAGAGATTTCATTTTCAAAATCATCTAATACTACTCTCTTAGTGTGTGTATATACAATGTATATATGTGTCTATACAATTTATATATATGTTTACACTATAATATGATTGTGTACAGCATGTAATGACATAAATTTTGAAAAATTTATGATAATAAAATATTAATAATATTTCTTCATAATACTCCACAGTATTACCACTAAAATAGAAAATGTTCTATCATTTTATTATGATATTTATTTTTTACATGTAGATTTGTGAAAAAAATGTGAATATCAGTAGTATCAAAAATTGTTAAATGTCTAATTAACACTGATTAAATTACTTCATTGTTCAACCATGTAGTGAGAACAGGTATAGATCATTTCCAACAGTCTTGCTGTTGTGTTGACATTTTTGCGACATGGTTGTGTGTTTGCCTTGTAATCAAGAGGTCTGGGGTTCAAATCCCTTTAAGTGCCTGAAGATTTTTCAGGTTAACAATTATCAAGGTGGCAGTGATTTTTTTTTTCAATTTTCAAAACAACCTGTGGCTTTATGGGAAACTATAGCTTGATTAATCAGAAAAGAGGAAAATCAAATTTCAACCACTGAAAATGGAATTTACCCATACATTAAAAAAAAATGTAATTATCCCCCGCCGAAAAATTTCGGCGGAGGATATAGAAATAGTCTCCGTCCGTCCGTCCGACCTTCCGTCCGTCCGTCCTTCCGTCCGACATTTTTGTCCGGAGCATATCTCTAAAAGTATTTGAGTTATCAACTTGAAACTTCATAGGTGGATAGACCTCATTGAGGAGGAGTGCAGTGCACAAGAATGATAACTCTACCTTGCATGATTTTTGAGTTATTGCCCTTTGTTATTTTTCAAAATTGATTTTTGTCCAGAGCATAACTCCAAAAAGCCTATGAGATATTAACATGAAACTTCATAGGTGCATAGATCTCACTCAGGAGGTGTGCAGTGCACAAGAATGATAACTCTACCTTTCATAGTTTTTGAGTTATTGCCCTTTGTTATTTTTCATACCTAATTTTTCACCTGAGTGGAACATAACTCAAAAAGTGTTTGAGATATCAACATGAAATGTCATAGGTGGATAGATCTTATTGAGGAGGAATGTTGTGTGCAAGAATGATAACTCTTCCCTATACAATTTTTGAGTTATTGCCCTTTGTTTTTTTATGCTATTTTGTCCAGAGCTTATCTCAAAAAGTATTTGAGGTATCAACTTGAAACTTCATAGGTGGATGGATCTCATTGAGGAGGAGTGCAGTGCTTAAGAATGATAACTCTACCCTGCATTAGTTTTGAGTTATTGCTCTTTGTTATTTTTCAAAATTAATTTTTGTCCAGAGCATAACTCAAAAAGCCTTTGAGATATCAAAATGAAACTTCATAGGTGCAAAGATCTCACTCAGGAGGTGTGCACTGCACAAGAATGATAACTCTACCTTTTATAATTTTTGAGTTATTGCCCTTTGTTCTTTTTCATACTTAATTTTTCAATTCAATTTTTTTCTCAAAAAGTATTTGAGGTATCAACTTGAAACTTCATAGGTGGAGAGATTTTACTGAGGAGGGATGCAGCACACAAGAATGATAACCTACCCTGCATTATTTTTCAGTAATTGCCCTTTGTTATTTTCAGCCATCAGTATTCACATAGGTTTCAAATCTGTAATCACTTTAGCCATCAGTTTTCATTACCAAAATACCTCTTAAAATGGAATTATTCCGCTCTATTACATATACATTCTTCCAATGAGCAAACACATTCGGCGGGGGATGGCCATGTTGACATGGCTCTTGTTCAATTTAAAGGGGTTCCATTGAGATATTTTGTCATGATGGGACTGAAATATTTTTTCCAGATAAATGTACCATTTGATGTATGTTTAGACCACTAATTTTTGTACAAACTTTCATATCATTTGCGCACTTCGTTTTTCCAGAATAATTATTCAAATTGTAAAAAGATGACCCAAAATGAAATGGCTAGACTTTAAATAGATAATAATTTATAAAGGTCAAAATAAAGTTATTCTGAAATATTCAAGAATGTGCCCCATTTGGTAGAGACGTTACGGCCGTGACAAGACCAACAAATTGTAGGCGTATATGCCGGTTTTCCTGTAAAGGCAGACATCTGTGTAATATCAATTTGTAAAATCTGTCGGTTTTGCAGTCTAGGCATGATCGAAATGTCTTGGGGACGAAAGACTCGAGATCTCCAAATTACTTCGAAATTATTTACGAAAGTTTTAGTCCTCGGGAACAAATTGACATCAATAAATAAACTTAATATTATTATTCATCAAATTCATAACATATTTTGCTTTGAAACTTACCTTATGGGCTTAACAGGCTGATATGCTCGTGAAGTAGGTCATAAAGTAAACCGGAAATTGTCGGATTCATTAAACCTAATCGGCTAATTCAGAGACGAATAGATTATCTACATCTCTGGCTAATTCTATTTCAATATCCACTTTGCAATTATAAACTACAAAATTTATTCGATAAATAATGTCTTTTTCAAAAGATTCTGGAATATCATACAAAAAAATGTGATGATAAGGTACGGATGAGTAAGTTAAATATTACGAACCGTCAAGCACTATGACCCAATTAATTTACTATCCCATTCATAGAATTATTTGACCTTTCAAATTATATCCGCTACGTTTCTAATACCGTAATTCAAGCTCAATTGCACATTATTTTCAAAAAATAAATTTCTCATCTCCTCTTCGGTTCGCAATAAATCGAAGTTTTCAGAAATTCAGAGCACTATTTTTCACTCGCGGCGGTTATGCGTCGGTCATGGTCGGATGATCACTATGAATTCAGCTTACCTTGATTATGTTAGAATACAATATAGTATATAGAGTGGTGATGAAACGTCACAGCAGTGGGCGTTATCCTGTATGGTTGGAAATTTCGGGTTTGTAAGACTACGTCCCAACTAATAATAATCAAAGTGCTGAAAGCACTGATGGGGGGAAATATGTTGCATACAAAACTTTATAGTTCGAGATTTGTAGAGCAATCTATTTCAGGTGTTCCAAGCTCATATCATTCCTATTTTCAAAGTAGAATAAGTGCACATTTTGTATACCATATAAAAGTATTGCCTCCAAACTCTTGTCAAAATTGAAAATCATGAACCAAGAGCATACTTACAAACCCAGTCAAAATGCATAATTGATATCATATATATCATGAATAAACATTTTTCAAAATATGACATTGGGAATTTGTTGGGAAACTATTGTTGTTAAGTTAATCTTAAAATTTTTCTTTCTACCAATTATCATGTGAAGGACTTTTCCATTATGTGAGTGTATAACACATAAAAATCAGTGCACTTACTATATTTTATTCCAAGAAATGATTATGCAAATAGAAAATAAACAGGAAAATTTAACTGTCTATAGTAAAATATTTCTAAAATAAAACCAGGACTGTAAGAACAAACTTAATTTTTGTAGAAACCTTTCAAGCGCAATACATAATACATGTGAGAATGTAATTGGAATGGAGTTGGCATTGAAAAAAAGAGCCATACCTAGCTTGGGTCATGCTCGCTTTTTTCTTATATAGAAAGTCAAACACAGCAGTTTGAGAATATTGTAGTACCTATAAGATACTCCTAGAAAACATAATATAAATGTATAAAGTAAATTTCAAATTTGAATTTGACTGTCAACACATTTAAGTAAATGTCATAGTGAATGATAAGTATTCTTTTTGTTCCAAGAAATGAATCAAATCATAGACAAAAAAGCAGCTTCAGCCAGTTATGACAATGTGAGCAAATTAAATTTTTTTAACCTTGGGTGTAATGGTCACAGTTAAAGGTCAAAGTAATATCAGAAAAATTCAACATGTTGGTTTTGTGTTTTGTTTGTCCAAGCATGAATCAAATCTGTAAAAAAAAAAAATAACAAAGTAATGACAATTCTAGCTGTTTTCAAAGATTTTTTTTTATCAATGAAGTTAAAGCCATATTAATATATGAACTTGAAGGATTTTTTTGTCACAAAAAACATATGTCTTCTAAAAACTGTGTATCCCGTGTTCTTGCATCACTCCTTTGAATTTGGCAGAAAAATCCAGCACGCAATTTGACATGTGATAAGATTTTTCTATTTTTTTTCTATTTTTAAACCCTGGAGGCCAGTTTTTGTGCAGTGAACGCGAACATTGCCGGCAATTGCCCACAAA
>NW_026857270.1:0-12074 GCF_026571515.1 Ruditapes philippinarum
ACCTTTTAGGACACCCAAGTAACTTGGTCAGTTATTTTCTTTTAATCATTTCCCTAAATCGTAAAACTGCAAGGGCTAATCAAAATTATTATTTACGAATTGTCAACTGAATCAAAGTGGAAACGGTTTGATATATGGAGATATCTAACAATGTAGTATGTTACAGGAATGACAGAACAACAGACACAGGTGTTGGAAACATATCCATAAATTCAAATGACCAATACTGTAAAGAAAAACAAAAATGGGAATTCAATAAGAATAGTTTGTTTTTATGATCAAAGAGGACCCTTATTTGTTTTTTATTTAAAAAGACTTTAACCCTTTTTAGTAGAGAGTAAGGCTTCTTTTTTTTTTTTATTTGAAAGGTGCTTAAAATAAAATCTGTGACACTTTTAATACCTAGAACAGTGTGTCTTACCCTCCATTTTGTAAACAAAAGCAGGCTGCCTTCCTATATGGTTGGCTTTTGTTCTGTATCTGATAACTTTTAAGGTAACCTGGTAAATTCTGGAAAACACTTTGGTAGAGAGAGATATCAATGTTTTTCCAAACTTTCCATTATGAATACCTTAAGCAGAACCAACCCATCCTTGCCACAAGCTACTAAACGAAACCTTTCACAAAATGAAAAAATTTGAGCCACGTCATGACAAAACAAACACGATGCATTTGCCGACCAGCATGGATCCAGAAACCAGCTGATCAGATCCATGCTGTTCGCTATTAGTTATGCTACTTGTAATAGGGTTTTGGTAAGCGAACAGCATGGATCCTGATCAGACTGGCGCGGATGCCATGCTGGTCGAAAAAACGCATTAAATGTTGGTTTACGTCATGACAACAGCTTATTACATCACAAGCAGTAGTAGGGTAAAAACATTCCAAAAAACCAGCTGTCTTGAAAAAGTATAAAGACCAACAAATCCTCAAAATATCAATAATAAGGTTTGCATGTTTACCTTGGGATCATACAATCTTATGAAGTAAGACCTTTGTGATTGTCCTTGACAAAGCAAGACGACATACCACAACATCGGTTCCCATCTCTGTCTGTTTTAAACTTCTGCCAGGTATAACTGAACTACTGCTGTTGACAAGTGGACTGAAGTATAAAACAAATATCATATGTTATTATAATTGAAGACTTATTTGAGATACATATTATTTTTATTATTTCATAAGTAGTCAATTTGAAAAATAAACATCTTTGAAATGTGTCTAAATTTGTCATGAAGAGTGAACAAGTCCACTTTTGCCTCTAAATCAATGACACATTTACAGTGTGGCAATACCACGTGACATTGACGTCATTTTCGGCATCATTTTCCAAGCACAAATGTTGCTCGATTCGGAAAAGAAAATAGCCGTCAAATATTTAATATTCTGTACCAATTTCTTTGGGATATGCACCAGTCTAAGGGGGAAAATATAAGCTTTCCATAGAAATTGGATCTTCGTCAGTATAATAAGCCCGTTTTATCAAACACTTTGCGTAACCTTGGAAGTTGCTTGTTAATTTTTTTTTTTTTTTTTTAATTTTTTATTTATTTTTTTAAATTTTTTTTTTTTTTAAATTTTTTAAAAGAGCGGGCTTCAGTTGCAAGCTATTTTCCGTTTTTGGCGTTATCTGGTCTACCGCCATAAAATTAGAAAGTAAGGTTTACATCAACCGGGAAGTAACGGAAAAGGCAAAACTCCTTACTAAATATGTTCATATTTTTATTATGAATGACATAAATCTTACATTTTACTGTCAATTGTCAAATCTGGCAACCAGTTTTTCAAGTCCGAAAAAAAAGGAACTACAGTTTTAAAAGCCGATTTTAGAATCCGTTGCAAATCGAAGCAAAACATGCCCTACCGTTCTCTTTCTAACTATTTAGTTTTTTCATTGTTGATCTTTCACAGAGGAGATTATGAAAAACTGGTTTGTTCCTTTAAGCAACAACACTTACTTGGTATTCGCAATAGTGCACGTCAAATCACGTGGATTTAGTCCTGTCGGAAAAATGTATTGCTCATCTTTTCCTATGTAGTTAAATGTGTTTTATTTCTATTTCACAATTGCGAAATTGATAAGAAATATATGTGCTCTCAGTGAGAGAAAGAGTTAATATTAAAAACACTTTTGTTATGATATGGAAAGGGTTTACACTTTAACGCGAGTGTTGTTAAGCTAAAGGTATTTTTCAGAGTTTATTCTGACAAACACTGACACTCGTGAATGTGACGAACAGGTTCTTCTGTCCCTCAAAAGAGAGACTTTTAAAAGGTATATATTTTTCTGGAATTGTTTGTATAATAAAGTTCTATAGAGTTTGGATAAAACTAAAACACAATTTGAACTTTGTTGGAACTTTGCCTTGTAAATCGATAGAATTGTTACTTAGTTGCATTACTTATAATTCTCTATTTATCAAAAAGACCCAAAATAGCCATGAATAAGAACGAGAATTGACGCCATTGTGGAGTAAACAAAGTAGAAAATAGTTAACAGATAAATGATTTTACAAACCAACATCCATCGATCAAAATCAAATTTCTTGAAACAAAACATTCAACATGATTATCAATAATTATATAAATATTTACATTAACATCTGTAATAGCAACATCGGCAAAGATCTATGACTGGGGTCCATATGCCACTGATGCGCCAATTGAATAATTGATAGCTAACATAAGCTTAGTAAAATTACGATTACATTTGAAGAGTAATTTCAATTCTTATCCTTCCAACTGTCAAATGACTTACTTCTTTATTACATATCAGATAATTCACTTATTTAGTATAGGCGTCCACGTTTTATCAGTTTTAGATTTTTTAATTGGCGATATCCTTTTTTAATCTTAAAAAATGTTAAAAAAAGCCTGTTTTGGGACATTTTGGCAGGTCAAATGCCTGGGCGTGCAATAACCATGCATTTCAGCCAATGGCCACATCGATAAGAAAATAAGTCCCCAAATAGGGCCCTATCGTTTTTTCATTTGTAAAGAGACAAATTTTGTTAAAAAAAGTTCTACTCGATTTAAAAAGTTTTTCAAACCCAATAAATATATGTTCCCCCTTCCTTTCAAAGTCTATTGTGGAGCTCTCACTGAAAAGCTGGGTGGCCTGATATAATTAATAAAAATTTGTCAGATATCAGTTATCAACAGAAAATAAATGCAATTTAAAAAATAGTTTTAATAGGTTCTTTAAATTAACGAAGTTTAATACCAACCCTTCCGAAAAACGGTTTCCGTGGGTATGAAAACAGGAAATTAAAAAATAATTAATTTTTTAAAAAGTGCCACTTTTGTTTAAAAGCCTTTAAAACCCTCATTACCCAAAGGGTTGCTACAGGGTTTTTTATATACAAAAAAAAGGCCCCTTTCCAAAAAATTTAAAATTTTACTTTTAAAAAATTTCCCGGGGGGTCGGGGGCCTAACCCTTTTTAGCAAAACAAACGAAAGTTATTCCGGAATGGACGTTCATTGGGGGCCAGGCAAGGGTAAGTCAATAGAGCCTGAAAATTTTTAAAATTTGGCCGTTTTTAAAGGGAAAATTTTGGGGTTTCCCGTTTTTTATTTCAGTTTGGTTTTTGCACATGACACCCCAAAAAAATGTTTTATATAAACCCGGGGAAAAAAACAAAGATTTAAAAAGAAAAAATTTTTTTACAAATACTGCAGTACAGACAAACAATTTTACTACTTTTAAATCACTTTAATATCGCAGCGAGGAAAATTATTTAAATATTCATTTGTGTTTATGTAAATTGTATAAAATAAAAAGTTTTTCATGGTTAACACAATTATAGAAAGAGAACGGAAGGCATGTTGCTTTTGCATTTGCAACGGATTCTAAAATCGGCTTTAAACTGTAGTCCTTTTTTTCGACTTGGAACTGGTGCCAGATTTGAAAAACAATTGAAGAAAAATGTAAATTTATGTCATTCATTATAAAAAAATGAACATATTTAGGTAGAAGTTTTTGCCTTCCGTACTCCCGGTTGAATGTAAACCTGACTTTTTAATCATGGCGTAGACCAGATAACGCCCAGAAAACGAAATAGCTTGCAACTGAAGCCCGCTCTGAGAAAAAACAACACACTTCCAGGTGTAGGCAAAGTGTTTGATAAAACGGCTTATATACTGACGAAGATCCAATGTTATATGGAAAGCTTATATTTTTCCCCGTAGACGGTGCATATATCCCAAAGAAAATGGTACCAGAAATAATAATTTACGGCTACTTTTTTTTTCCGAATCGAGCAACATTTGTCTTGGAAATGATGCCGAAAATGACGTCAATAGTCACGTGTATTGCCCATGATTTACAGACATGTCAATACTTTGGCAACATTGGATCATTAATTTGAATGCCATACTTGAGTTATGGTTCATGGTCAAAACAATATTGCTTAATCCAATTATTTTACAGAAATTCAAAAATTTAAATGGTCTTAAATTTTAAGTTTAAGTGGTCTTAAATTTAGCTAAGAATTTGTTTGGTGTGTGCATACTTCATGTTTAACACATCCTCCTGTAAAAACCTATGCCATACTTGTTACATATTAGACTTTGTGTGTAGGTAGTTCAGCTGAATCAGTACCTGTGGGTTTCTATGATGGTCTAACAAGAATTTTGTGGATTTTGTTTAAGTAAAATAACAGCAACAGATACTGTTACATCTTAATGGCAGCTGCTTATAGTAGAGTGACAATGTGCTCAAAAGAAGCTTAGTTAAGGAATTTTAGGTTTTTGCAGTAGAACAAAACATGTTATACACCAAAATGTTCACCAAGGTCTGTAGTATCCGAAACTGCTGGCATAATTTTTTTATGTGTGGTGCGAGCTGAGAAATTCAAGATGGCGTCCAAGATGGCCGCCACAAATTACATTTTTTTCTGAATTTCTGAAGTCCCCAATTTAGGCATTTTGCCATTTTGATATCATAAAATAATGTATTGGTTATCAATTGTTCCAACATGGACAATATCTTGATGACCAATCATGATGTTTAAAAGGTCAAGGTCATTTCAAGGTCATTATTAATAAAAAAGTGAAAAACATCAAATTTATGTATATTTTTAATTTCAAATGCATCTAACACCTTCAAACATAATAAAATATATTGATAAATGCTTCTTAGGGTTGTTTTGTAAATATCTGTCAGTTTTTATTTCCAATACATAAATGTAATGGGGAAATTATATCATATTGTTTAGCGTTGGTCCTTCTAATTAATTTTGTAAAGTTCAAAGCCTGGTTTTTATATTGATAAAAATCACTGCTTATCATCTATTGGCAAATATATATAAGATTTTCATCCTATCAAGACCTTTATGCAAGGTCAAATCAATGTCATTTTCAAGGTCAGTAATACAAAATATGCGAAAATTTCTACAATTTTCATGTTATTGTTAATTCCTTAAATGTAAATGTGAACAACTGACAACCAGCAATAAATAAATCATACGTTATCTACCCCTTTTTCAAAAAAAGGGAAAATTTGTAACTTGTTTAAATATTAACAGAAACCCCTGTGAAATTTTTAAAATAAAACTATTTTTTGTTTTTTTTTCATTTTATACCTAAAATTTTTAAATATGTGATATCCATGTATCGACTGGAAAAAATTAAAAAGACCCTTTAAAAAAACTGAAATTTAAGGAACAACATTGTTGGCATAGATTTATTATATTTTAAATAATTTAAAAACTTCTTCATGCCGCAATTTTGGGTTTTTACAAAAAATAATTAATCATTCTTGGGGGGATACAATGGGAACAAAATTGCCAAAGCTTTTAAAAATATTTTAAACACGACTTCCTTTTCAGCACCCTTTGGCCCGGGGAAAGCCCTTTTTACCCTTGGGTGTTTTGTTTAACAAATAGCAACTATTGGGGACATTGGGCTCGGGACAAAACCCGGGTTTGGGCATCAAACCCCTTCCTGGAACCCCAAACGGTTTTGGGCCCCCATCTGTGGAAAAAAGGGGGAAAGGGGGGAAACCCATAGCCCCTTGGTGAGGAAAAGTGGGGTGGCTGTTAAAGAACCAAAAACAACAACCCGAAAAACTCCAACATAATGCAAAAGAAAATGGTCACTGTTTTGTGGCAATTTTTTCCTTTGGCTTTAACATCTTATTTGAGAGGCTTTCTCCATGCGTAAATTTGTTAAGAGAGAAACACGAAAATTGCGCCATATAAAGGCCCAACAAAGTAGTACAGATTTCTTTGCATTGGGCAAAAAGAAAGTCCATTTCCAAGCTAGAGAGGGACTGCAAATAAGATGCATGAAGTCCATCATTATTTTTAAACGCAAGTTTTCTTTCCAAATGCCAAAAGAAAAGCATAACAGGAATCACACCATAAGACAATAAACTGGGGAAGCAAAGGATTCTTCTCCTGATACTTTTGAACAAGGCATTAACAAAGTATAACAGAAAATAGCGGTATTTACAGTGCAACTGTCTTCGCTGCCTTTAAAAAATACTTGTTTTAAGATTTCAAAATTGTCAAAGTGGTAATAAAATAATACAGCAAAATCTGTGTCAGGGCGAAAAATAATAAAAAACCTTACTTTCCCCTGAGTGAGCTATACTTTGCAAAATATTATGCTTATGGCCCCCTCCTGGTTTGGGGGTGTAACCCTTTCCCCCT
This sequence comes from Ruditapes philippinarum, assembly GCF_026571515.1. Classification (NCBI taxonomy): domain Eukaryota; kingdom Metazoa; phylum Mollusca; class Bivalvia; order Venerida; family Veneridae; genus Ruditapes; species Ruditapes philippinarum. The sequence continues at coordinate 6,655 of NW_026857270.1, forward strand.
AAAAAATACAGTCACCTTCACCCTTAAAGCCTTTTTTCCAAAACCCCACAAAAAAAAATTGATTTTTTTCCGATGGAGAAAATTAAAGGGATTAAAAAAGTGATAAGGGCCCGGTGGGACAAAAATGTTTTTCTTTTTGCCTGTCACCCACTTGAAAAGTTTACATGCTTCCAGTCAGTTATGACCATATTTGGTTGCAAGTGAGTAGGAACACAGCAGGATGCCAACTGTTGTCCTCTTTTCTGGCGAGTCTGGGACTTAAGACTCCCTTCAGCAAAATAGTTGTCAAAAACAACATGTACACTAGGTATCTCTTTGCTGGCATCAAGAATATATTAACCTTTACCAAATGCTTAATATCTATAATAGACTTGTCCATCTTTTAATCTGGACAAAATCTTTTAATCTGGACAAAACCATTCCTCATTTCAGGGGAAATTTCAAAATATAAACATGTACTGACTGAATAGGGAACAATACAAGCCAAGATAAGACAGTCTGCACTGGTGGTATGGGCAGAATCTATAACTGCCAGCAGGCTTAAGCCAAGAAGTTGTGGACATGGTGATTTCTAATAGTGAATATTGGCTGGTCAAATGTGCCATTTGAACTTGTGTTTACTCAATTTCAAATATGATGATCATTCAGGCTTGAATATATTGAGTTGGAACATAAAAATTTGTGTAATGAGTCACTAACCTTTAAGTTTTAAAGTGTACTGAGCACCTTGATAGATATTACTATTTGAATATTCCACAAAATGCAGATTTTAAAGGGTTTTGAAAAAATCTGAAAGTCAAGCCCGTAAACAAAAAAGAAAGGGGCAGAATTAAAATAACACATCCCCGTCACTTTTTTAAATTTCTTTTAAAGTAATCGTAACTTATAGAGACAAATTTAAACAAAAAAAACGTTATCAATTTTTAAATTTACTATAGAAATCCCAAATTTAATAATTGATGGGTACATTTTAAAAATTAATTTGTCCTATTTTTTACTTTTAAATTTTTATCAAAGTGACCAGACACAGTCTTTTTCCTTACAAAGTTTGGGAAAGAAGCATAAAATCTTTAAAAAATTTTAAAAACCTAGCCCAAATGAGTTTTTTCTGGAAAAATAAAACCCAATAAATGGTTTTTGGGGTTTTAAAAAAAAAAAAAATATTTGGAAAAAAAATGATTAAATAAACTCAAATTTAAACATAAATTATCTCTATTTATTATAGCAGGTTGTGATATACATGTCATTTAACATTACCCTTGATTGTAAATAAAAGTTAATCTATTAGCAGAGTAGTACCCTTATGTATGTTTTAGATTTTCATTTTAAACAATTCATTTTTATTTGTTTGGGTCGTCAGACCAAACAAATAATGGTAGCGAAATTTCAGACTCTAATGCTGTTAATTGCAAATGCCGAAAGTAGTCCACTTTTTTGAAGCAATTACTTCCCTTTATATGTACATTAACGCTGAAAAATTCAGGGGAGATCATTGCGTAAAGATGGTTAAATGACAGGCGCATTAATTTTCAAGCAAAATAATTCCCGAATGGTCGAAGATTTCTAATATTGTTTTATTCTTTATAGATAAACATGCTTATAGTAAGCGCCATGATTATTTACACAAGTGTTAAACAACAGTTAGCGTCCTTACAAACCCTAATTTAGAATAATATGGTTTTCTTCAGGCTGTTAACATTAACGCTGTTAATATTAACGCTGTTAACGCTTAGGAAGCGAGAGGTCTGGAGTTTAAATCCCAGATAAGTCAACTCATTTTTTTCAAATTGTTTAAGTCAAATAAACATTGGATTGAATATCAGTGTTGCAATAAGTCTTTTAGCCAATTAACTACAATTAAAACGCTGGAAAGCATTGGTGGCACTATACAAAAACAAATTGGTTTATAATCTCACAACCTTCACCTTTCTGACATTTGGGGACCCAAACATATCCAGTGCCTTCTGTGCTTTGATTTTGTAAAAGTATGCATTTGATTTCACAGGTGCTCGTCCAGTCTTGGGGCCCATAAACCCGCCCCCCTTCCCCCCCCCAAAAAAAAAAAAAAAAAAACAAAAACAACTTGTCTGTGATAAATGAAAGAAACAATGTTTTGAAGAAAAAAAATCCTATATAGATGTGGAGTTTCTTTGTATTCTTCCTTTTCATCCAGTTTATATAGAAAATTGTTAACATTCTTCTTTAACTTTATATACAATTTTAAATAACCTAAACTGAAACTCGGATACTCCAATTTGTTGAAATCTTGCAAAAAAATGGTGATGATCGGACAGTTTGTCGAAAAGAAAGTACGAAACCTACACTGTACTGTTCCACTTAAAAGTTTAAATGAAAGTTATTCAAGATTGTAGATATGGTTCAGGTAGAAGAAGAATGTTAAAAATTTTCTAAATGCACGATGTAGCAAAGTTGCCTGAATTGTGACAGAACTTGACATTGTGGTTGTTCCACAGCCTGTCCTAGTTAAGCTTCATAGCATTATTAGCCACTAGGTGACCTTTTTGTGGTTTAAGTATATAGGAAAAAAAATAATTTCAAAATTTGTGCAGCCATGGAGCTAAATATAAGATGGAGAAGAGACTGTGACATCACACAGTTAAAATCAGTACCGGCGGAATAGTGTTCCTGCAAGTTATCATATATCACAAGATTTTGCGAGATTTGATGCATCCTGGGTAAAAGTAGCCAAAATATTGCCATATTGAATTCCCAAAGGTACATCAACAAAAAAGACCAAACATTTTTTACTTACATAAGAAGCAATAGATATTTATTCTAAAACATACAAAACACACTTTTCCACACAAATATTTCACTGATGAAAATCCATGTCGGCAATGTAAGCAATAATTCACAGATATCGCCGAAGTTTAACGATAGCGTGAATGCCTGATTATCACCGAAGCGCGCAAAGGATTGTGGGTCTGAATCGGACTCTCGTCTATTTTCGGAGTTTCCTATCCGTTGTTTATATAACTGTGGTGCAGCCTATGGCTTTAATAAATAGATAATTTAATGTGTTATAAATTCAGTCAGAGAGCTCACTTTGAGTTTTTGCCTTAATCATTTTAATTTATATACTTATTAATAAAGAGATCCACATGCACTAGTCCAAATAATTATAATGTGTATGAGATATTGTGCCATTTTGTGTTTATCTACATGTAATTCTATCTTCTGTTAATGCCAAACCCCTCGCGGGGATGTAGACATGTCTGCTCTCAGTGATTTTTTTTCCTGTATTTTACAGCCAAACTAAAGGCTGTTTCCCCTAGCCCTAAATAGGTATATTTTCCCCTAAAATGCTACTATTTTTCCCCTAAAATGCCCTTTGCAGACTTTTCACTAGGGCCATGACTTAACAGCAGCTGACCTATATAAGCTTAAGACAGAACGCTGTCCCTACAGATAGCCTCTGCTTTGTATCATGGATGTTAAATTGAATTGAAACTGAATATTCTAAAATATGTGTAGGTAAACCATTCTCAGTTCTTAGAATTTGATTTTCCCCTTTTCTGATTTATCACGCTATATTTTCCCCTTCAGAAAGCCACAGGTTGTTTTCAAAATTGAAAAAAAAATCACTGGCTCTTCAAAAATCGCAAGAAAGTTTAAAGAGGTTGTTTAAAAAGAGGATAAAAGAATATTAAATATTAATATATTAAAAACAGGGGCTGGAAAACTAGGATGAGATATGTTCGATGCAAGCTATGGCTGCACTGAAATGCTCTGGGGTAGGGAGTAGGGCTACTGCAAGGGGTAGGTGGTTGCAGTGGTATACCGTCCTAAGGAAAGAACGAGAATTCATAATAGCCTGAAGCTGCTGGAATAACCTATAACATGTCCGTGACACTAGAGGTCTGACCATAATCTAGCTTAATCCATCAGCCTACTTTTCTTTGGACATTTTCTATTTTTCTATTTGTGTTTTGGTGTGGGGAGACCATACATGTACTTCAGAACCATGTGTTTGGGCAATATCTGGCCTCTAGAAGTGAGATTCTGACCCAGAACGAAACTATCTCGGATTCTAGCTTTGGCACGTCAATTTTGACGGTAATGGGTCAACTCGGCCCTATACCAGCTTGGCACGGGTCAACTCGGAACAGTTCAACTCGGCCCACTATTAAAAACCTAAATTAGGATATATATTGTTTAGTAAATAAAAATTTTAAGGAGTAAATTACTATAAAGTTATTCAGAAGTATGATCACTTACAAACAGAAATTGAAAAAGTTGGCAACGTACTGTACCTGTACGTATATTGCTTGAAATTATATTTGTTAAGAAGATATTTCAAGACAATATATGTTAAATATTGATCCATAAATAGAGTTTTTAGATAGAATTTTGTGACAATAAATGTAATTTTGTTCTTTAATATGACCAATGCTGTTTTAACAATATTTTAATAAAAACATCTGGAGTAGGCAAACCATGCATCTAAATTGTAAATTCTTTCTATATCTACAAACTCACATGTATACAAATTGGTACTTTCATCAATAAAACTTTTCAATATCCTTGAGTAGAGGTTGATTGATTGATAGATTTTCTTTAGACCGGGCGGTCAAGGATAACCTAAGAAAGTGCAAGCACTTATTTCCAATAGGGTCCTTACCTCAGCAGACACTAGAGACAGCTATGAGATACAAGGAAATCCAGGAACCAGTCCCTAGCTCTAATTGAATAGATTCCTTGGTTCTTTTACATGCCCAGTGTATAGCACTGATACATGCGAGGATTACCTGGGTTTCCAGGAGTTTTTTTTGGCCGATTTTATAGCCGTTATTCGGTCATATTCCCAATTGAAAATAGTATGTTTTTTTCCCAATTTTGATACAAAAATTCCCAATCGAAAACTTAAAAAAAAAATTTTAAAAATCGATCTTTGGGGGAACGTAAAATTAAGCAAATAGCCGGCGTCTAAACAACCCACGTGTTAAGTAGACGCTTGATTTCTTAGTATAAGTTTATCGAGCGTCTTACGATACCGACGACCTTCGAAAGTGAAAGTAAATCAAAATGTTTCACACGTTAAAAAAGCACTGATAAAAACAAAAAAAAAATGATTTAATGTTTACGCAGGCGACTCTCTCGGAAAAAAGTTGTACTTCTGAAACGGTAACGGCGAATGAAACTGCAAGTAATAATGGGAAATCCTTCAACGGTGACCGTGAGTTACCACAATGATGTTCCTTCTCCGGGTTTTAAAAGTTCTAGCGACGAGATTAAATCAGATACAGATGTCCCTGTCAATGATCAAATGTTATTAAGTTCCAACAAATACGAGTTGAAGTATGCATTGTTGTTTTATAGTGGTGCAAAAGTTTGGTATTGTTGCAAATTGTGCGAGTTTTTTTCAGCTACAGATGACAGATAACTCATTATCATATAAA
>NW_026857271.1:0-35014 GCF_026571515.1 Ruditapes philippinarum
ACATCAAAATAGTCAAATAAGTCTATGTAATGCAATAATATGAAGGCAAGATAAGAATAATATAGATCACAGAAAATATAGAATAACCATGACTAGTCAATACATCAAATTCATGAAAAAAAACATATAGATTATATATGAACGTACTTTGTTATCACATCAAATTCATGAGAGAAAAACATATAGATTATATATGAACGTACTTTGTTATCAAATATTCAGAAGTCCAAACATACATTGACAACCTTACCTTTGAATAGCAAGAATCAATGTTAGTATAGCAATAGGGATAAGACCCTTTGATCTGATTTTATCCCCTACCACTACCCCCTCCCCCTCCCTCCAGTCCCAGCTACAACCCCAAAAAATTTATTCAAAGTCAATTTCCACATTTAGTATTCATAACAACAATAATATGACACTATTACACAATTTTCATTATACCTCTATAGTATTTGTTAAAAATGTGAGTAGGTATTTAAAAGGAACATATTGTTACAAATTGGACAAAGAAAGTAATATACACATTGCAAACGGCACTTAATATCAAAGTCAATTACCAAAATGAGGTCAAAATATACAAAGATAGTTCTTACTGCGGAAGTCACGTAGCAGAAGTATAGTGATAGATACTTCAAAATCAGTTATTAAACGCACACAATATGTAAATTATGAACTCAAAGAATAAGAAAATTCCACGAAACATAGTAATTTATTGTATAAAGTCATGAATTTATTTTACATTTGAATAACTTATGAAAGCATTTTACTTTGTCTTATTATTAACATGAGTCTGACGTAGTTTATACTTTGATAATATGAATACTCACATTTAGATACTATTGTAACAATAATTACAGTCAAACGTGTAAACAGAGGCCATCCAGAGGAGACACAAACAGGTGTTTATATACATTACGGAGTTTTGGGTCCTATTTGTGTTTTATTTCACATAATGATGTTATGTAATAAAAACTTTTTTTTTACATATTTATCTGATTTCATATCATAATTATAGACTTGCAATTTACTTATCTCATAAATCCTTGTCGCATGAAAGACCTGTTGCAAAATCATCGTCTTCTTCGACATTTAAGTTTAGTTTTATTAAATCAACGCCGCACATTTTGATATAAGTACAGAATGAGTCAGCTTTTATCATGAACGAAGAAAAGAAAAAAGTAAACGTAACAATAAAAGCTATTGCTATAAATCTGTTAAGACATGATAAAAATATTGACAAAACGTGACGAATTCATGATAATTTCTTGCATAACGACGGGATAAACCTGTAGAATGATGCGCAATTTCTATTTATTGGCATAAAATGCATATATTATATGACTGAAATGTTTAATATACAGCTATAGAAAATGTCAACTGCCTACAATAATGGTTTCCAAAAAGCACTAGATTTCCGGTACCTGTTGTTGAATGACAGAGGATCGCTTGTCTTCATATTTATAAACATTAAAGTTTATAATCATTTATTTTGCATATGTTTAATTGTCGTTTATATCTGATAAAAAAAGTTTTCATTATTCTTCGTGTATTATGTCGTCAGTGTGCTCAGCTGGTGAAGGTGGCTTGTATATGTTGTCATTTATGATAAGACATCAAAACTTCAAACAAAACAAAAAAGCATTACGTCTGGGTCTTTTAAATATATGGAAATAAAATAAAAATAACTAAATAAATATGAATAAATAAAAAATAAGTAAAAAATAAGTAATAAAATAAATAAATACAAAATAAATAAATTAATAATAAGTAAATAAATAAATAAATAAATAAATCAATCAATCAATCAATCAATCAATCAATCAATCAATCAACATAAATATGTAAATAAATAAATGAATAAATAAATAACTTAATAAATAAATAAAATAAAATAAAATAAATAGTACTGTGTATACACTCTCTTATTTGAATATTTTAAACGAATCCAAATGAAAGCAAGGTAGGCAAATAGCTACGTTACCTTTATGTATTACTTTTCTTATCATTTTACTAACAGATGATTTGGTTCTGAATATGAAGTTTAAAGTTCTTGGTATTTATAGTATTGTAAACAGGATTTTTTATATTATGTTTTTAACCATAGCACCGGAAACCAGCCAAAAATCTGGGTTTGTATTTTGTAGAATTACAACTGTATACTTAAGTATTGTATAGTCTAGATACAAACATATTCCTAGAATATAAACATTTTGAATTGTCTCCATAACGCAGAGAATAAAATTACGAAATAAAACGTCTCGTCTTGAACAAATCGGTCTACATGTAATTAGAATCAATTTGAACAATTGTTCAAATGTTTTTACGTTTATTTGTTTTGTCTAGTTTTGTCCAACTCTCTCAAGAATTTTGAATACTCGTAAAACACAAACGTTCTTTCTTCTGATAAAAAATGATACAAACCGAATTCTGAACTATGATTGATTTTTAAGCCAAACATGTTTGTCCTGAACATGTTTTATTTATATAATAGAGGAATGATAAAATCTAGTTCTTTTTTTCATAAATAATATTTTGTAAGAGTGTTTGAAAACGTTTCATTTACCAGATTAATAGAAGTATACAATGTTACAATTTATTATGAACACTGACTTTTACCATATTATTTAATTTTTCTGAATTAATTTCTCCATGTATGTATGTATGTATTAACATAATGCAGTATGTCGCTCTCATACCCACTTCATAAACAGAAAATTCATCTGAGGGGGATTTTGTCCGAGGTAGCAATTTTATTGAGGGGATTTTGTCCGCTTCAAAATTTCACACATGAAGGGGATTATGTCCACCCATGGAGGTGATTATGTCCAGATATACAAAAATACATGAAGGAGATTTTGTCCGAAGGGGTTTTTGTCTGACTTTCTATGTATGAATGTATATCAATTATGGTTGATGGATTCACTCAAGTCGTTATACATTTCGTTATATTTAAAAAAAAAATCTGTTTACAAAATATGAAGATTTTCATGAAAAATGTTGAGCGGGACGAATTGTTCTTTAAGAACAATTTACCAAATTATGTTTATGCTCACTGCATGAACTTGTCTGGTGATCATAAACTATTTTGAAAATTTTAAGTCACGTGGTTTATTCGACATTTTCGTATTGACTAGTTTTCATAACCGGTCCAGTAAATTTTATATTATATATATAAATCAAATCGGTTCATCATTTTCTTTCAAAATGCTTTCATCTCTTCTTTTTATACTGGATTTCATATTTGCCAGAGAAAGAATTATCTTTCTTTTATTCTTTTTTATTTTACAACAAAGCTATATGGGAACTGCATATAATATAAAGATGCTGTGAAATAGCTCCTAAATTTTGGATTAAAAGATAATAGAAAATTACCAAGATAATCCACCTGTGCGACCGTCTGGCTTATTTTAGAAAATTAGTAATATTTCGGTACGATTTTCTTATACGAAGCTAAAATTCATGTATCGATCCATTTTTTGAATGCTGTTTTGATAATAAATTTCCGGTAGGATATTAGGGGAGGTCTGGAACACAAAAGCTTAGGAATTTGTTGTTCATGTAATATGGGGAAGACCTGCTTTGTTTATACAAAGGCAATAAAATGCAACCATTGTTAAGTAAACATTTCATAAATATTTAGCAAAATTAAATCATATGAAAAAGACATGAATAACTTACTTACTTTTTGGTTATCAGGTTTTAAACAAAAGTATGTTATTTATTAAAGATATACAATTACGTTTACATCATTGATAAAAGGGATTTCATGGTCAATATGGAAAAAAAAAAAAAAAAACATTATTATCATAAAATGTAAAATGTTATGCTTACATTAATATGTTATGTTATATTGAATCAACATCTTCGAAAAGATATATACAATTAAAGCTGATGGAACCAGATTTATTTTAGTACTTTACATTATCCGTTGCTTTTAGCTAGTTTTAGAAGAAGGACAACTATGTTGTGTTTGCATTATCAACAGGCATTTCTCAAAATTTTCCTCCAATACTAAAGCGTTTCATGTTATAATAAAGAGATAATACAAAGTTTTCATATAATTCAAAGCAAAACATCGACATGGATTATTGATTATCAATTTGTGATGATTTTCTATAGTTTCTCAAATCGCAAAATTCTGTTTACCAAAATGTTCACGTACTCGTAATGTTTAATAATCACAAAAATACCATCGACATGTGATTCGTAGTTCACCCCGCCAATCCCGAATCTCTTTTTTTTAAGGTGCAGCCTTCAAAAATAGCCGTTATTTATATTAGATGCTTATACAAATAAACTGTTTATTTTCTTAGCTAAAAGTGTATTCTAAATCCCATTTATATGCTGACAGATGAATGCTACTGTTTCGTCTGCAACGAAGTATCTGTTGGGTACAGACTTGTTTAATTTGAAGCAGACACGAAACAAAATGATGCGTTTGACATTTTACAGTTTCTAAGATATGTAGAAAAACATAAACACATTTCCCTTAAAATGATAAAAAAATAACGTTTTGACTTGATATGATCTTGTGATTGCCGACAAAAAACAGGGATGATTTTTTTGCATCTCATCTGCCATGAATTAAATGGTCACTTGGTGTTATACTCATCAACAATGTTTCCGTCCTAAAGCCTAAAAGTCTAATTGTTTTACAATTCTTGGCCTTTAAGTTACCTGTTTTAGGACTAATCTCCCCCACCCCACTCTTCCCAATACGGGTCATCAGCCGAGGTTATTTTTAATATTCCATACAACTTTATAATGGTCTTTAGTATGATTCAGCCAGGGACCGAATCCACCCCCTCTCCCATCCCCATTACCCCCGCAAATGTTATGTTATTATACATGTATATAAAATTAATCATGGTTTAAGTTTAAACATCTTTAGATTTTAATGTAAAGTGATGCATATATTTTCTTTGATTACTTTTATCTCGTATTTGCATGTAATAAAATGCCTAGTAAAAGCCGCAAATGCCATCAAAATGTCAAAATTTCTTCGTATAAATTTTGTCTTCGTAAGGTCGAAAATATTTCTTTTGCAAATATAATTTTATGCACGAAACTTTTTACGTGTATAGAGATTATAAATGTCACATAGCATTATTTCAGATGCAATATATGACCTGTCGAAATATTTAAAGAAGTATGTTGATATAACATTACGTATTTTTTTCGGAGTTAAAACATACGAGAGAATGTATACAAAATATAAAAGGTAGAAATTTTAATTAAAGTTACTGTGTCATCAACATACAGTATAAAATGATCGAAGTTAATGTGAAAGTAGACAATATCTTTGACACGAAGCTGAAATTTTACTTTTTGGCATTATTTTTGATAATGTTATATTTAAAATCCACATTTTTTGGACATTGACCTAAATCTATTTATTTTGATAGCCTTTATTTAAAATAGATTTTGATGATGCTTACGTATGAGAATTTGTGGCAAAAGTAAAAAAAATAAATAAAATAAAGAGAATAAATATACTAAAAAAAAATACTAATATTAAACTAGTTCTCGCAACATTATTTCACACAGTTACTTTTTATTCTTACTTTACATTTTTCCTCGTTGATTACTGTACAAATTTGAATTTTTTATTCCGTTGAAATAAAAAATATATGAAAGGAATTTGCGCTTACTTCAACGTTTTCATCATTTCTAAAATAAAAGCTAAATATAAAGGCTTGTATTATATAATAAACAATCATTCATCAGATATTAATTTTGTTAATTTGTTTATATCATGTTGATAAGATAAGTTACACCAGCGACGTCATGAGTGTTGAAATTGTTGAAATATGCCGGATTTTTCCTTCGTATTCGGAATACTTTTGCAGTTTACGTGAATCTGTTGTTGGTATCGGTAACTCTAACTTCAGGTATCATGTAAGATACAATTAGTAGCACTAGCAAACTGCTCACCGGTTTAAAAGATTCAAACAAAAGAATAGTGATGGTTATAGTTCGAGTCACGGAAGATTCGAACTTGGAACTTGCGATATCAGGATTTGTAATCAGGCTGTGTTCACATTGAATCACGCAATTACTCTCGTTCAGTTTATGCCAATTTTTCAAGTACCCTAGTCAATCATTTGTAATAATAATAATAATAATGATGATGATAATAATAATAATGATAATAATAATAATAATAATGATGATGATGATGATGATAATGATGATGATGATGAATTATCTTAAGGTATTAGGACCCTAATGGGCACTATCAGGAACTAAAAAATTGACATCATAAGTCAGATGTATACCTTAAAGTACACCTGTATGCAAAATTTAAACCAAGTTTAAGTTTATTCTTCTTTAAGATATTTTTATATCCTACCATTCCAATTTTTATTGTCCTTTATTTTTACTTCTTATAGGTTAAAAAAAAACACGCCGATAACTGTTATTGTAATATGCCGATAATAGTAGGTATGGCCCACAAGATCTCAAAACATACTAAGCTACGAGTTTTCCTTAGTAAAATTTGAAAAAAAAATTCTACAGTCTAAATTCATATAACATCACATCAGACTATTGTTAAAACGACAATTAAAGTCTGCAAGAACTAGATTTGCAGTCTAATAAAAATACGGAATTCAAAAAAGTACTCGCAGTTCGAGAGAAGATTAGCCCGAAACGAGCGGATAATTTAATTTAATTGCGTAATTCCTTACAAATTAAATGCTTTTTTATTACAATACTTGTCTAGGATTTCAATGCTAACTTTCGTTCAAGTGATACAATAAAACCTGCATAGTTCTCGTGAAGATTTCCAGACACTAATATTTGGTTACCTCTGTCAGAAGTATATACGTTTACCCTTGATTTATCTTATATGAATTACACATTAAAACCGATATACCTTGATTTGAGAGGGAAATATTTTGCATTCTGCGAGAATGTTTGTCACAGATCTTTCTTTTCAAGTAGCCGCCCTCCCCGGTAGTGGGGATAATTAACGTCTATGTCCGTCTGGTGATAATCTGAACAATCAACATGATGCTACGCACACACCATTGTTTTTCTGTTATAATGATATTGTACTGCAGAAAAAGGTACACTTCTGTATCTAATGTCTAAACAATTAAAGACAAGACAATGTGTAAATTCTTCTTTATCACCACTATGATATACATTCACATTAAACTTTATGAAATTTTTGTCTAAACATTAAACAAAGTCTGAATTTATTCACGGATATCTGTTAAGTGGTCTGTGCTTTTATTTATGGATCGGTGTAAGATTCTTATAGTACTGGGTCGATAATCGCAGCAAATCGATGTATCGGCGATATATTGCTAAATATTACCGATATCAAATATTATCATTAATAATTTGTTTCATTGAAGACTCGGTCGAGGGGTTAGAGTCGATGACTTCTACTCCAGTTACTTCTCTGGCGTGGGTTCGATCCCCGGGAGATGCTTTGGTAGTTTAGCACGGAGGAAGGTAGTCTAGTACTGGTGTTACTCTCCAGGAACGATGGTTAGGAAACTACTCGCCTATATGACTGAACTACTGTTGGGGAAAGACGTAAAATGAAACAAACAAACAAACAATTCATTGAAGACTCTAGTTTTGTAAAAGCAAATAATAATACACTTCTGTTTTTGTTTTTTTTTTATTTGTAACTTTATTTTCTGATTTCACATACAAACATTATATCATATCTTGAAATTCACAAAGACATACAATAGTATATAAATTCATATAAGTTCACAAAGACATTACATATAATATTTTCTAAAACCATATAAACAAGCCATTTGACATTTTCAGAAACTTATTTATAATTTATAGTTAATATTTGAACTATTCTCTATTTTAACATATAGAAATAAAGTAATGGTTTTTTTGACCTCGTATAATAAAAAATAAACATTAATTTTCCTGTTTTGATGTTGTTCGTGTCTTTAAGACACTATATAATTATATAAAATAAATTCATATATGTATTAGGATGCAAAAGGTCCGGTAGGTTCGAGCCCAATGCCAGATCAGAATGTCTGTTATTTGAACTAGACACTTGTGAACACGGTATAAGTGACTGAAGGAGGTATTCACTGAAAGTAATCAATGAAGAATTTAATGAAGTTATAAATGGAAGTAATCAATGAAGTAATCAATGAGGTAATTAATAAGTAATTACTTAAGTAATCAAAGAAGTGGTTAATGAAGTAATAAATGAAATAATCAATGAAGCAACTAGTGAAGTAATCAGTGAAGAAATCAGTGAAATAATCAATGAAGTAATCAGTGAAGAAATTAATGAAGTAAACACTGTGACTACGGCTTATTACTTCAGGTACAACAGTGTGACTTGTAACACATAATTCAGAAATTTAATGAAATAACTTTTTGTAAGAGATAAATGGTTAAGTCAAACACACTGGAGAAAAAGTTCCATGCAGCTTCTGTGCGATAAACATTTAGAATCACCGTTTTATGTAAATCATGTCGTCTGCAAATGTCAACTGCACGCGCCAAGCAGTTGGAAACGTCGAAGGCACGCCTCGATATCTTCCACGATAACAGTTTCTGTACCCCTGTAAGTGACAAACTTGCTGATTTGATGCAACAATGTTCCGGTGTTTATTAATAGGTGGCGCACGTGTTCCTTTCAATGGTGAACGATATTTTATTAAGTTCTTGGTGCAAATTTTTCCTACTTTAATAACAAAGACCGTTGTTATTACACTTGAAAGCTTTGAAACAAAACCTAATTCCAATTTCTTTTATAGACAAACTCATGAAAATATATTACAAAAGGTTTTCACTTATAAATTTTCCACATCAACGGAACTATAAAATGTGCTACGCTGTAAATAATTTCCTTAAAAACTGTTCAGTTTGTTAAGCGTTGGACTGTAAATCGGGGGACCCGGGATCAATACCCAGACCCGGGCAGTGAAAGTTACTTTCATTGTGATTGATCATGGAAACCCTTTCTATGGTCAGAAATGTACAAAAGTTATCATTTCCTTGCAACAGTGAAGGCAACTATATTTGTAGTATTAGTAAACTGATTGCCAGCCTGCCCAGAAAAAATGCGGTGGCTGAACTGTGCTCTATTGAATTCAAAGTACCATACGGCCGTGGTCCGGAGGCTTAACTATCATTAATACCACCACATAATGTCCTTGAATATTTATGTTAAATAAGACATACTGCAACATAAAGAACTTGTTATGGGAATAGATAACATAGTGAATTTACCTACATAACAATGAATATTTAAAGATATTCAGTTAGCATTGAATATGAATCCTTTACGGGTCAAGGTTATATTTGTAGCTTGTCAAAAATATTATCAAAACTGCACAAAGGCTGTATAGATATTTCCAGAAAAAAATACATTTACATCGATTATGGTGTTCAATCTTAAAGGAGCTGCACTGGGGTCAGAATGCCTTAAGCATAATTAAGTGATATACTGGAAAGATCTACAAAGACGATACAGAATTGAACTTAGATTAAATTGAACATCGATTTTTTCCATGATTTTTAGCCCGGTTTGGATGAAAGGTGTTGCAACGCTTTTCATTTTATGGCCATTTTACACAGTATAAATAAATATTCTGGGAAAAGTGAAGGAATTATCTGAAATTTTGCACCAAGACCTACATTAAAAGACACACAAACCTCGAAAAAATATTTTCAATCACTTCATATAAAAAAAACTTCATTGGAGTTCCTCTAAAACATTGTTTCTTTTTCAAGTATGAAGTTAGAATAAATTTTTTTATTAATAGCTCAGAAATATTACCTTATTTTTTTCAGTCCCTGTTCAAGTTAAAGACCAGCCACCGGAACAGAGGAGGTCGTGCCGTCCAAAATGCAAACCTGAGTTCTGTATCAAACATCCAAAAGCCATATGCTCAGCTGTGTAAGTGGTTTCTAGTATAATGTAGCGTGCCGTGTGTGGTGTTTATGGTGGAATTACATGGAATTATAGCATGCTTTATTTAATTTAATTGAATGAGTAATTCTGTTTTATTATGGCATTTAGGTACGAGGATTTCCATGTTATACAAATGGTTCTGCAATGAATTGTACACGAATAAGCACAATTTTCTAACTTTTAGTTATATGTTTATTATGTGCCGCAATTTTAAACTGTTTGTTAAATACTGTACTTAAAGTTATGCATTATACTGCAGAGATGTAGCTGAATTTCCCCAGCCATGCCAATCAAAGTGCCAACATACGTCTTGTAGCGCGTGTAAATTTGTTGCGCAGCCATCTTGCAGGAAGTGCGCCAATGATGACTTCCGGTGTATGCGCAAATTTGGAAGATGCATCCGTAAAGATACATGCTCCAGAAGAAAATATCCATGTAAAGAGAAATATTTTTCGGTGAGTATGAACACTCTTTACACTCTACAAATGTTTAGAATGGCATTAACTATAATTGTTTTCAAAGAACTCCTTTTACGGCGGCAAATGACATTGTACACCATTTGAATGTGACAAACGCAGTAAGAATCAAGAAAATAAACCGGAAACTGCATTAGAAAGTACTGTAGAAACATATCATCTTAAATGATAATTGCTTCCAATTAATCTGTGTATTTTCAAAATCTAGAAATGCATTGACTAGGGATTACTCATTCTTTTACCCAAGTGCATGATTGCGTTCATCGCATTGGCACAAACATTACTTGATAGCTTAAGAATGTAAAATAACAGAGAGAAAAGCCTGGTTTTGATAAGCCCTATTAACCAATACAAAGCGGTTATTATAATGAACATAAAAACGTTTTTATCACATCTGATCAAAATTCGATTTAAGTAAAACTTGTTGTAAGGTTAAATGATTTCAAATAAAGTTTCGAGTATGCGATAATTTTAATTGTTTTTCAAACGCTATTCTCCTTCAACTATTCGATCATTACAATAAAGCGTACCAAGATGTACCCAGTCACCCGCAGTGGCGTGCCGTCTATAAAATGCGTCGTTTAAATAAAGTTAGAAACATGGTTTAACAACGCTCAAGTATTTGATTTGATTCTGATAGCATTGATACTGGCGGTGCTTTCATGATCGAGGCGAAAATAACAGAAATGAAAAGATACTCAAACAGGGTAAAGCGGTACTAAATAGGTAATCAAGTATTGTTCCGTGCTAGCGAAATAATGGCATAATTGTTAACTTTATATATTCTTTTCAAAGTTTAAAGAAAATTTCATTATTGCTTTGACTTGTTTTATATCACGTTTGATTTATAGAACACGTGGAACATATTCTAATTAGCTGAACAATGGCAATCGAAATTGCCTGACACTATTACGGTATTTCTTCATTGCTTTGCTGGAAAAATGAAATAAATGTACAGTCTTAAAGACGATTATGAAATAACATTGAAATGTGTTTACACCAAAATACTGACAACACTAAACTAAGCAATGCAAATTTTACTTTTTCAGAGTATTTAAAATCAAGTAATTTAACAAAAAAGTTGCAATGGCAATAAGAAAAGAGATTTTACGAATATTCTTCTTCAGTCATGTTATAATATTTTAGATTAGATATTACGTTATGTATTTTATTCGGTTTGCGCAAGCTAAAACGCAATTTTCAAAACAGGATATGTATTCGACTGTAATGAAATATTGTTTGTTAAGACATGAATGACAACTTGTTAACGATTAAATGAAATATTATTTCTTACGGAAAAAATCCCATGTTGCCAGCGTGCATTTTACACCTAATTCTGATCCGATCTTGCATAAATAAGAAACCTATCGAATATGGAATTCCTACGCCAGATTGCATTTATTCACACAAATCATTTTAAACATTTACTTTTTGGTTTCCAACATTTCATTTCTTAACGTATTATGTTTCACAAAGATATATTGTCCGTATGTACCAAGAGACGACGCATTGTGGTGAAAATAATAATAATTAAAATTCTTGACAAGCTGATGAAGCAGGTGTTCCGGGAGGATGTTTCATATATATAAACTTTAAGCTTCTTATTTCTAAGTCCTGACTGTTATTCATGCATTGTAATTTTGTATTGCAAACATGGAAGACGAAATAACAATTGTTTAAACCAACGATACTCCATGGTGTCTCTAAAGTCTACTATATAAATGTAAATGACTTGTCACCTATTGTGATTTCAGTAGCCATTAGTTTTGAGAAAAATCATACAGAACAATTAAGTTAGGGAGTTGTGGCTGTAACAGACCTTTGCTTCATGTATTTTATTATACAGTAAAAACCCTCAATTAAGACCACCATCGGGACTGGACCAAAGTGGTCTTAATTGTGGGGTGGTCTTAATTGTGGATATTCTTATCATTGCTTACACACGATATGATATGGCCTATTTTAGTCATTTTGTATGAACTAACAATATGTATCATAACCTGCAAATACAATATAAAAGTATATATTTTTTAATGTTACATCTGATGGGAAGAAAACATATTTCTGAAGAAATTTAATATCAAATTTATATTGTCCGTATGTACCAAGAGACGACGCATTGTGGTGAAAATAATAATAATTAAAATTCTTGACAAGCTGATGAAGCAGGTGTTCCGGGAGGATGTTTCATATATATAAACTTTAAGCTTCTTATTTCTAAGTCCTGACTGTAATTCATGCATTGTAATTTTGTATTGCAAACATGGAAGACGAAATAACAATTGTTTAAACCAACGATACTCCATGGTGTCTCTAAAGTCTACTATATAAATGTAAAACACTTGTCACCTATTGTGATTTCAGTAGCCATTAGTTTTGAGAAAAATCATACAGAACAATTAGGTTAGGGAGTTGTGGCTGTAAGAGACCATTGCTTCATGTATTTTATTATACTTGTATAAAGATATATAGCCGGCATGCTTCGACAGTCTCAACATTTTATAAAACAATTGTAATTGTGGAGAAGTTGTTACACTGTATCGTATCTCCTCTTGCGAGTGTAGCGAGTTTATAAATAAAATCAGTTGACTAGTACAGGAATAGCAACACTGTATTAAAACTTTCATCTACACCTTACGCTTCAAAAGTCTCATCCGTCGTGATCTTGAAATAGTAAAGACAAGCTTTAAAAATATTATATAATACTACACTGCTTCATCTTTACAAGTATAGTGAAGAACATTAGTTATATATGTAAGTATAAGCCGCGTCACGACAAAACCAACATAATGGCTTTGCGACCAGCACGGATCCAGACCAGCCTGCGCATCCGCGCAGTCTGATCAGGATCCATGCTGTTCGCTATCAGTTCTCTACTTGTAATAGAGTTGGTAAGCGAACAGCATGGATCCTGATCAGACTGCGCGGATGCGCAGGCTGGTCTGGATCCATGCTGGTCGCAAACCCATTATGTTGGTTTTGTCGTGACGCGGCTCAAATATAGAATTTATACAATTTGCTCTGATGGGGTACGTTTATCACTTTTTTATCTTTTATATTAAATTAACTATACTTCAAAATTTTGTTTATGTTATTCTATCTATTATCACAATTGAAGTATCAAAACAATAGTTATCACAAATGGTACTCGCAAAAGTTGATACATAATTGATACATTCATAATTTGAATTATATGAGACTTAAAACAATTGAGAGATACTAAAATTACTACATGTTTATCACCGCTGCACTCGTACATGTATACTTCTTTAAACATAGTTCCTAGATTGTTCTGAACGTTAGAATACTATAATAAACAAAGAAAAAACAAAACCAAAAGATGCAAGCAGATAAGAAGTCAAACTACACCAATGAGATCATCTAGGAAATGATGAGCAACTGATTAGCAACAACATTCTAGGATATCATTTTAAAAATAAAAATAAATCATTTCAAAAATAAGTACAACTCTTTATAAAGACAAAAAAACGTGGATGAGTCTACATTATGTACCAACTGACAGTATTAATATCTAGGAACTCTATCAGGATCATGTGATGCACGTTTTTGAAACCACAATGCAACAATTGAGCCGCTCACGAACCGTATAACAAGTAGAGAAACTAATAGCGAACAGCATGGATCCTGATCAGACTGCGCGGATGCGCAGGCTGGTCTGGATCCATGCTGGTCGCAAACCCACTATGTTGGTTTTGTCGTGACACGGCTCAATTAGTACAAATGATAAGTTCATTTGTATATATATTTTAAGATCGATTATTACTAACATATAACAATTTCATTATTTAGACTCTTGGAAACTGTTTTGACCTCGCAAGGTAAAAAAAATTCTTAGTATACCCCAAGTAATCTCATGAAATCGGTTGATATAAAATTAAATTTAACATTAAATGAAGATTTTCAATCGGCGCGATAAAACATATTTGACGATTACGTTGCTTAGATTGTCAAAACAACTAAGTTTGATAAAGATTAGAAAATCACGTGATTCTTTTAGAAACAGAAGAACTAGCATGGTTAAGAAAATATATTTTGAAATCAATCAGAGAAAGTATGAATATTCCGACACTAGGGGGTCTAATTACTAGACTGATTAACGCCTGTTTAGCCTTATCTTGACGTGTTTGAACACCTATCTTTAAAATCACCGAATTGATGAAATTTTTGTGAGATTTTTTTTCTTCTTCTGGATTTTTGGGCGGGTATAATGTTATAACTATGTGAGAGATGACTATCATAGAGAACAGGCGTTTTAATA
This sequence comes from Ruditapes philippinarum, assembly GCF_026571515.1. Lineage (NCBI taxonomy): Eukaryota > Metazoa > Mollusca > Bivalvia > Venerida > Veneridae > Ruditapes > Ruditapes philippinarum. Next base: position 14,675 of record NW_026857271.1, read on the forward strand.
CACTTTTCAGTTTCTTGTTTAAAAGGTTGTATTGATAGTTACTTGTATTATGTGGATAATTAACAAAAAACAAATGATAATAACAGTCGTAATAATATGTCATATATAATGATTTTCATAAGTCATTTTCATCATCAATAGTTATCTCTATCATCAGTTACTCATCATAAACAGTTTCATAATCAGATTCATTCATTCGTCCGTTCGTTCGTTCGTTCGTTCATGCATGATCATTCGTCTGATTGAGCCGGTATACAGCATTTCCTTTACATCAAACTTCCGTACAATCTATAAAATAAACATTTTATTTTTATGAGCTCAAATCTGATAATTGACATTTCTTTTATACATTTTATTTTTTATTAAAATAAATCGAGTTCCTCTTAAGAAATCAGATGGTACATTCATTATGGATATAACATATCGTCCGTAATTCTTATCATTTTTCGAAATGCTTTGACTTTTCTTCCGGTGAAAGAATAGGTTCACGGTGAACTTGATTACAATAAATCGTAACAGATTTATGAACATTTTGAATTATTCAACAGATCTTGCACGATGGAAATACTGATTAAAATGCATTTGTTGCTGTAATTGATTTATTCTTAGAACATTTGAACGGAATAAGAAAGAAATAAAAAACACTTTATTGCTCGTGTAGACATAAGAATACTTCATGCTCTTTTCATCAAACGTTTCTTCGTCTTATCTTTTAAATTTTGTTCTAAAATAAGATACTATAATGATATAGTATATGGTTTATTCGGGAAACAGGCGGTCTGTTTGATACTTTATTCTGAAGGCTATCAAAGTGTTTTTGAGAATATTCGTAAGGATATAATATAGATCTGTTGTTTTTTTTAATATTCTAGTTTATAAGATTATGCATCCACTATGTGTAAAGGCCTGTTAGACGAAATTGATAATTGTTTTTGTTTGATTTCCGTATTATACACTTGGGGCTGCTGCTGCTGACATTTATTTTGATTGTATAATATATTTATGGCGATTGTATAAAGAAGGAAAGAAACGTGATTTTAGTTCTATATAAGTGATATATTGAAACAGACAATTATGGTTATGATAAATATATCAAACAGAAAATAATTGACATTTGAAACCCTTACCATTGTGTAATGTGTGTAATGAACATTCGTAATAGTCTTATGTTAGTCAAAATATAACAATGTTAATAAAGACAACAACTTTCCATACGTTTAAAGGTAAAAGTCGGCATGATTTTTACGAATTATTTCGGCTACTGATTTACTTGATAAATAAGTTTTGATCACACTTTATTCGCGACATAGAAAAATTTTATTACTGCTTCTGATGTATTTTTCTCTTGCAAGATAAACAAATGAACAAGATAAACATTTTACTCAAGCGGACGAATACTAAGTGAAGAAACCGTTTTTATTATGATATCAGACTCTCAACATTACTTCATGCTTTCAAAAAAAAGAAATTGATGGCTTAAACAGTGAGCAGTAAGCAGTATGTGGAATTAGAAATCGAAGTATACTGTGGAGCAATATTCGTTAGTGGTAACTACTGGCGCAATACTTACTTTTGTAAATATTTACTTAAGACACCATCTTCTGCTTTCCTAATGAGGGTATCATTTCAGAAATTTAGAAACGTTCGTAATTTACTTACAGAAATATGTACCGTAACAACGATCGCTTTGAATCGTAACTTCTGTTAGTTTTCTATCAAATTGGTATTCTTAACACTCGGTTGAATGATCTACTCATTTCAGCCGCGTCACGACAAAACCAAAATAATGGGTTTTCGACCAGCATGGATCCAGACCAGCCTGCGCATCCGCGCAGTCTGATCAGGATCCATGCTGTTCGCTTACAAACCATATAACAGGTAGAGAGACTGACAGCGAACAGCACGGATCCTGATCAGACTGCGCGGATGCGCAGGCTGGTCTGGATCCATGCTGGTCGCAAACCCATTCTGTTGGTTTTGTCATGACGCGGCTCATTTTAGTTGTTGTTGTTTCTTATGATTAATGCGTGCGGTCATATTCAATAATGTAGTACTTGATTGTAGTTTTTTTATCTTTGGGAATATATTGAACTTAATTGATTTTTCTTGTATTACAACATGATAACTAATCAAATTAGCATTGTAACTCCTTTTTCTTTATTTATGTTGTTACGACTGATTCATTATCAGAAACAACAAACATGTTTCTCTTGTATATATAACAAAACATCTTTGTTTGATAAGACAAATCTACTAGCGTCTTGAGCATGAAAGAAAACAATGACATGGTTTTGGACAAGATTTATCGGGCGTGTCTGTTGTATTACACTGGGGCACTCCATAACCGATCAGTCAATTTCACAACGTGAGAAAAATGAAAAATGACATTAGAAGTAGCTATGTGTGAAAGCATAACATTATTACTTATGTCTTAGCAGAGGTATTTTAAGTCACTGCACTGTACACATATATTAATTCAAGAAAATCATACACCAAAAGAAAAAAAATGGTTTCCACAGATGGGCATATAACTGGTAAATAAAAATGTTATATATATTTATAAATGAAATGATGAGAAATATTGATGAAACAAAATGCGTATTTTCACCGTAAAAATTTATTTTTCACTGTAATGAAACATTTTTTTCCGTATTTTGACTTGTGTCTTGCCGGACTTCTTCATTCTTTATTCAGCCAGTACACATACTTTAAGGAGAAGTCTTCCGAATTGCGTTTCAAAAAAGAGAAAAATGTACTAGTATTTAATAAACAGTAAATTTAATTTTTTTCTATATATACAGGATTTATTTTCATCTTATTTTTCTTGTGGTATGAAAATTATCATATTTCACTCGTGGATGTCGCTTCTCTTTAAATATTTATTTTCACACTATTGGAAGAAAAATAATTCTGTATTTATAGGACAAAATTGAATATCTTCTATTTACATTTCCTCAGAGATGATTTGTAAATGATTAATTTGAAGACAATTGACATTGAATGGCGTGTTATTTTATATAATGGCTGTTTATAGCATTCACAAATTCGAAATAGAACTGAAATAGATGAAAACTTTAATGATTCTCAACGCTGTTGATATTATTTGAAAACTTGTAAGATTTTTAAAATAAATCCATTTAAAGAATGAATAAAAATTTTAGATAGACATTCTTCGAGTTATTATATTTGATTTTATATACTTTTGTAAATTAGCTCAGCCCAGTCTATTCAGCTAATTATCTAACGTGTAGGCTTTCCCATTCATAAATATTATCAAAACCCTCCCACATTAAACATATTTTAAAAGCATGTGGTAACGGAGGTATTTTTCAATATTTGTACGAAAAATTAAATGGTTTTTAAAGGTCGAGATGAAGAGTGACGAATTGTGGTTTCATTGTTGAGTGCTTCTAAAAATAGACTCACCGTCCTCCACTAACGCGCCAAAATAATTTAAGAACGACCCAGTGAAGCACAGAGCTATCTATATTCATTTGTATTATAAGTCTCTGAGTGAGTATAAAAAAACAACAACAAAAAACAACGTTACCGCAAGCACTGTATCTGTCTGTCACTACTGTATATAAAACTCGGCAATGGCACGAGTAACCCGACGATTTTGATGGTTTACTAAAAATGTCTCGATTTTGAAGTAGTGGCGCTTATTATATGACTATATACTTATTTGTTCCGACACTAGTAACATAAGAATATCAAATATGATATATTATTACCACATAATAAATTTAACTTTAATATTACACTTCATTTCTAAAGAACATTCATTACATGTACCATTTTGAACAGTTTTTTGTGTCGCCTTGAAAAGGCGACATTTAGGGGTTACTTTTGTCGGCGTGTCGACGGCGTCGTTGTCGGTGTCGGCGTCCCCTAAAGCTTGTCCGGAGCATAACTCGGTCATTATAAGTCTGATTGACTTCAAACTTGGTATGCATGCTTCTTTCAATAACCTAAAGTACAGTGCACAAGGACCGGTACTCTGCACTTCTTAATGTTTGAGTTATTGCCCTTTGTTAATTTTCATACTTTAATTTTGTACGGGCCATTTCTCTTCAACTATAAAAGCTATGGACTTGAAACTTCATAGGATGATAGATCTCATTAAGAAGAAGTGCAGTGCACAAGAACCGGTACTCTGCACTTTCTAATTTTTGAGTTATTGCTCTTTGTTAATTTTCATACTTTATTTTTGTCCGGGCCATTTCTCCTAATGTATACAAGCCATGGACTTGAAACTTCATAGGATGATAGATCTCATTAAGAAGAAGTGCAGTGCACAAGAACCGGTACTCTGCACTTTCTAATTTTTGAGTTATTGCTCTTTGTTAATTTTCATACTTTATTTTTGTCCGGGCCATTTCTCCTAATGTATACAAGCCATGGACTTGAAACTTCATAGGATGATAGATCTAATCAAGAAGAAGTGCAATGCATAAGAACCGGTACTCTGCATTTCTCATTTTTTGAGTTAATGCCCTTTGTTAATTTTCATACTTTATTTTTGTCCGGCCATTTCTCCGAAAGTATAAAAGCTATGGACTTGAAACTTCATAGGATGATAGATCTCATTAAGAAAAAGTGCAGTGCTTAAGAACTGGTACTCTGCATTTCCTATTTTTTGAGTTATTGCCCTTTGTTATTTTTCATACTTTATTTTTGTCCAGGTCATTTCTCCAAAAGTATAAAAGCTATGGACATGAAACTTCATAGGATGGTAGATCTCATTAAGAAAAAGTGCAGTGTACAAGAACCGGTACTCTGTATTTCTTATTTTTGAGTTATTACCCTTTATTAATTTTCATACTTTATTTTTGTCCAGGCCATTTCTCATAAATTATAAAATCTATGGACTTGAAACTTCATAGGGTGATAGATCTTATTGATAAGAAGTGCAGTGCAAAGAAACTGCTGCTCTGCACTTCTTATTTTTTGAGTTATTGCCCTTTGTTAATTTTCTTGTCCTGGCCATTTCTCCTAAACTATATTGTTCACAAGGCGACACATCCGACTTGCGGAGTTCTAGTTTTTCTAATGAACTCCGGGACGTCTTCCACAAACTGGGTAACTCTTATCAGAAGACAATATTCCATGATGAAGAATTCCATTTATACTGTGAAATTTTCAGTCTATTGTGTTTTAGTAATAGTAAATTATCAAATTCGATTAATATACTATAGAGCTACATTTTTTACATAAAATCACATTAAAACATATTTAAACAAAAGATGTTCATTAGCTCATGACAGCGGGGATTATCCCAAGTGTTATTGCCTCTCAATTTCTCATAGAACTTTTTTGCTTATTATCTTTCTTCTTTTATTTCAAGTTCTCTTTTCCTCTTTTGTATACTTTTTGTTTGTCTTGTACTATTTCTCTAAAATGTGTTCGATTTGAAAGATCGCTTGCATTATTTTCAGGCTTCTGCGGAAGTTGGAAGTTAAAAAGCCCTGTCCTATAACCATTTATTTTAAGTCATGCCATTCTGAAGCTCACGTAAAGTAATATATTGCAAGTGCACTACACACATTCATCGAGAAAGGTTAAAAGTTAATTTTGATCTCTGTAACTTATGCTTTTAATGAATCATGAAAAGCAAAGAGTCCATCCTGGTGAAATTACTGTCATGCTAATTACTGACACAGCAACAAGAATTCAGACCCATGAGGTTGAAAAAGTACCTACTTAAATATATGCAGATCTGTCAAAATAAATTAAATGCTCGGCTGTAGTAAAGAAAGGTCATGAGGGTCAGTGGTTTACAGTGTCCCTCAATTCACAGGAGTCTAATTTCTGAAATAATTTAAATTTTAGTTTCACATTTCAGAAGCGGTATCAAATGATTTGATTTATATTATAAGATTTATGAATGGAATTAATCTCAGCTAGGGCATCCAACTTTTACCTCACCAAGAATAAAATATTATTTTCCTCACGAGACATTTTTCGCCTTGTCAATTTTGTGTGAAATTTTGTTAATGGAGTTTCAATAATGTAAACATTGGGTTGATTATGGAGTATCGGGTATCCATTTGCTGGGGGTAAACCCCTTACACAAAATAATCTTTTAATTCCCGCTAATTAGCCCAACGCTTAGTCATCAGTTTTTTTTTGTTAACGAAGTTAATGTTCAGCGTCTTCGTGTACCTAATCGTGGGATAGTATAAAAATCTAATTATATTAATTTGTCAGAAAAGTATCTGCATTTAAACAGAGAGGTTTGACACTCTCCACAGTGTGTACCCCTCACCCTTAACCACTTTCCAAGTACATCCTTTAAAAAAAAACAACAATATCAATTAAATATAAATAAGATAAAGTAAATACAACTACATTTCTACATAACACTATTAAACAGTTCCCAATATATTACAGTACCATCATATCACGGTGTCTTGACCCTGTGTAATTATAGACCTACTTGAACTTGATATTTTGGCGACGTCAGTAGATAATTTTTAGGTTGCTTAATCACAATCTTTTTAAAGACAACAACCATGATGAAATATGCCGACATTAAATAGTGCTGCAAATTCATAGGGTTAAATGACACAGAAGTGGTCTATGTCAGCCAACAGCAAGTTTTATATACCAAATTGTTCGTCTTGGTCTGTAGTTTCCGGAATGAATATTCATTTGGTTCAAGTCCGATGCGTAGCTTAAAAATCCAAGATGGCGTCAAAGATGGCCGCCAAATCCCTAAATATTCTAGAATATTAATATTTGCTCATATTTGTTTCCGCTTTTGTATTTTAAGTGAAATTTTTGCACGAAAGATATCATTTAAAGCGTTTTATACGAAGAGATTTAATTTTATTGGAGAAAACAGATTGCTTTTTGCTTTTTTATACGTAATTAAGCAAAAAAAATGCTAAACATATGGGTTTTAGCTATGATACTCTTGTTTTAGCTTAAACAGAGAAATATTTATTACTTATTTTGTTATTCCACTATTGTAATGTACTCATGAGAGTAATGCTTTAATGCATTCATATCATATATTAAGAAATCTTTCTTTGTAATTATGCAGTAAGACATATAAAATGAGAGGCGGTACATAAAAATAGTTTTCCAATGTAAGGTTGTAAACTGGTACTTATTTTTTCTATCAATTATTTCCCGAAATTTTGTGTTTTCTGTCAAATTATAGCTTCTTTAGTGCAGTCCGTGTAACTAATTAACATAATAAACCAGGAATATGATAATTTGCTTTCTAGTTATTTAATGAATTTTGTTCAAATCGTACCCCACCCACTATGAATAAAATCTAAAGAAACTCTGACCCCTCGATTATACTGATTATATAGAATGCCAATATTTACGTAAGTTAATAAACATAAGGTGATTTTCAAAGTGTGATACAGGTATCCTGTCAGATCTAAAAAATCTGTTCAAAAAATGAGTTACCAATTTAATAACATGATTTTGTTGTAAGTTCACCTAAGGATTTGAAAAGTACAATGTATGCAAAAACAACCTCTGCTCATTTATTTATATGTTACACACCTTTTTATGTCAATGAAATGTAATTTAATTTTTTTAAAGTTTCTTAAATTGACAAAATAGTCATTTAAAAGTTTGATATTTTATCTGCATAGATCATTACTCTGTTGACCTTCGGTTTCATGAAACATGCATAGTAGTCGGATAAAACATAATGATTATATGAAAATCGTTCAGCGTGGCGTTATAATTGTGTTTGTGTTATTTAATTCCTTCTATTTGACCTTTTCGAGTTGTGTGGTTTCTAGTATTTCTTTTTAAATAGTGTACAATAACTCTTTGGATAATAGTGTATAATAACCCTTTTGATATGTTACCTGCTTTTAAAGATTATTTTTGACGTTTGATCCCGTTTTATAAATCCATTTTATTGAGTTTTGCCCATTGTTCTCTATTTCTTGTGGATAATATGATTGCACGAACATTTTACATTGAAGATACCATGATCACGTTTCGTATGAATACATCTATGGACGTGTCTTCACTTCTTTTAAAAGTGTACCCATATGTAAAATTGAGAATTCTGCTCAAGCCGGTGCTAAAGGGTGTGGATGGTAGGTACTTGCAATTACCACTACCGGTATGTTCCTATATGACAACACAGTGTAAATAAAATAAATCCCCGCCAAGTAAAATTCTAACAATTGTTATGGTTACATTAGACGAAATAAATAAAATACATACATACATGATCGTGTAAATATGTACAATTAAGGTACAGCCTAATTACCATAACCAAAGTACTCGATGCCTTAAAGGAAGACAGAGCAACAAGAACATCACTTACCAAGACAGAAGACGAAATTTAGAACAATTAAGAACGCATAAAATATCAAAAACGAAAATGTTGCAGGCTCGGTTTGATTGAGCCTGTTCATGAACGGCACTGTCAAGTGCAAACTACATACACGCCCCCTAGCACCGAATTAAGCAGAATTCAACATTAAATCATGGTTATGGTGAACTTTTGGATTTAGAAACAACCGCAGACGCGCTTATAATGCGGTTATCACGGAACCTTCAATGTGACACGTTAGTGTCATTCCATAACAAGCGGCGTATGGTCCCCAAGTACAAGAATAAGTGTGCCCTAAATAAGAAAACAATGAGCGGAACTAAATAAAATGGAATTTTGAAAGGGGATCAGAGGTTATGAAGCCTGCATGCCACAGCATCTCCACATAAATCAGGCCTGCTTATACCTAGACATAAAAGAATAAAATAGAGAAAAACAGAATCCCTAAACGAAGTCCAACACAAATGTTTGAAAATGTTGCAGGCTCGGTTTGACTGAGCCCCTGTTCATTGACGGTTACTGGAAAGTGCAAGTTACCGTCCACGCCCCCCTAGCACCGGCTTAAGCAGAATTCAACATTTAAAATGTGTAAAAGGTTAATTTGGAATTTAGAAACATCCGCAAGCGTGTTCATACGGGCGGTTATCATGGAACCTTCAATGTGACACAGTAGTGCCATTCCATGAAAAGCGGCGTATGGTCCCCAAGTAAAATAATGCTATTGCCCTAAACGAGAAAACAATGGGCGTAACTAAATAAAATGGAAATTTGACAGGGGATCTGAGGTTATAAAGCCCGCATATCACAGATAAGACGTCAAAAGACAAATTAAAAAGCATGCAGGCAACAAATATTATCCTAAAGGTGATTACACAGTACTGGAACTACCCAAGTTGAAAAATGCCAAATAGAAAAAACTGAGAGTACCACATACACAGCGATAATGTCGTGCTGAACGATCTTCAAGGATTTAAAATACAATTAAATTTTATATATTATCTGAATTACGACGACAGGACTTTGTAAAATACGTAATTTATGATAGCCTTGTTAAAGAAGTTTGCCATTAATAAATAAATTGCATTCATTAGAATCATCCACACGACAGCAGGCCAAGGCAACTCTAATTAACTTAGAAATATATATACCTTATATGATGTTGCATGAAGTACAACAACGTTTTTTTTTAAAAAAAAAATTATCATAGATTTTAGTTACTATGTTATTGTTTATGATAGAAATGTTTAAATTTGAAAATATTAAGAGTTTGTTTATTCATTTTACGTTCACTTAGATATATTTTAGATTTCACTTGATTATACATGTTAAGGATATTATCTAGGTAGCGGTAAGTGCTATTTAATTGGCAACGTTATAGCTTCCGGTTTGTGAAATAGTAGAGAGACTTAACATAAAATACCTCTAGTAACAATATATAAGTAAATAAAGTAAAATAACATGTCATTGGCATTATGATTGTAAAAATCAGGAAAAGGGAGATCTTTGAGAGCAATTAAACATGGCAAAAGTTGATCATTTCAAACTCAGTATGATGGGGTCTGTTTCATGAGACACCATACCTCACGTCTCTTAGTACCGACTAAGTAGTATTCAATCCTCAACTATAAAAGTTTTGCTATCAATGATCCCGAAGGACCAAGTCGTCCGGTTAGCTCAATAGGTAGAGTGTTGGACTGTGAATTGGACAACCCGTGTTTGATTCCCGGACGGGGCAGGTCACTTTCGTTGTGATCGATCATAAAATACATGTAGTTTCTATGGTTATTCGCACTGTACCACTGCTCTGCTGTTCATGGACGGTACTGGAAAGTGCATGTTACTCTATGCCCCCCTAGCACATAGTATTACTATCAAGTACCCGCCAGGGAAAAGATTAGCTATTTTCGTCCAATTGAAAGCTCTTCTTTATTCCTCCCATGAAGTTAACAAATTTAAAACCAAATGCTCAAAATCATACACAGAAGCTGTCAGTAGGACAGCGTGCTCGACTATTCTCAGTGCTTGATAGTAAAAAAATGGGACATAATATTGTAAAAAAGCTTGATACAGTGACCTCCTCTGTACACAGGTTGAGATTATGATGGTGACAAGTGTGCAAGGTCTCAAAGCGATATGTCGATGGAATTTTGAAATTAATCTGAGGTGGTAATGTAAATTCAAAAGATGGGGAAAATGGGCATAATTCTGTCAAAATGCTTGATAGACCTCCTTCAGTGTTGAAAGTGGAGGGACATGATGGTAAACAAGTGTGCAAGTTTCAAGCCATAATGTCAATGGAACTTTGAGATGGTACGCAAACTTTGACGCCGATGCTCGGGCAAAATAGGATAGTTGTCCTTAATCGTCGAATAGTTGAGCTAAAAAGAAACTGACCACATAATATAATATTTTCAATTCAATATATATATTTATATAATATTTTATTTATAATTCAGATACAGTCTAGCAGAAAAGTCTCTTAATGTAAACTGAATAACCTACCTATTTTAAATGTTCTAGCAAATTACATTTTATATTTTGATGTATATATTATATCCGTCATCAATAATGACAAAACTCCAAATATGGTTCAATTGTAGATTATCATATGTTATGCCAATGCCTTAAAACAAGAGCTTCATGTCAGACAGCACGCTCGAATATTTAAAATCAACAGCCTGCATTATAAAGAAATTCTCTTATTCATAAAGTAGTATAACTCTTTGAAATAAAAACATGTAAGAGGGAAGTAACCTACATTAATGATGGTTGTGGAGATAAATGTTGTCCGAGAAATTCTGTAAGTTAATAAATAGATAATTATTATTATTGCCTAATAAATGCTTAGCTTATGGGTCTTGAACAGTGACCTACAAGTACAATCAAAATCACATTTGAAGACTAACAATGAATGTTTATGGCTAAGGAGAAAAAAACTTGCAAACAAATCCTTAACAAAAGGCAAGCAATTACCGAATTGCAGGTCAGTAAATAGTTCCTTATTGTGTGCATAAAACAAATAAAAGAGATATTTCAACATTTAGACACACATGCAGGGCATTTTCTATGAAAGATAAGATGTCTCATCACTAACCAATTCAATAAAATTGTTATCCTTTTTATATTACTATCATAATATAAAACAAAAAAGGATTTAATTTAAAGTTGACTTCCCGTAATACCCCATCCACTTTGTATATAAATTTAGATCAATAAAACACATTTATGGCATAGTCCGCTTATTCTAACTTATTCTAAATATGTGTAGATATAGATTTAAAGCTGTATTAAACGAAATCATGAATGTTATTCAGTTTAAACAAGAATAAAACTAATAAGTTACACATATTCAGAAAAGGACACCCAGTTTGCAACATATTTTTTCTTCTTTTGTTTAAATAAGGCGATGAAAACTAGAAAAAAGATCAATAAAGTCAAAGTTTATAGCATAAGTAAGTTGAAAATAAGATTTTTTTTTAAAAAATTCAATTGATTTACAAAACTGAAAAAGGAAATAAGCCAACGTAAAATTACTAGAAAATTTAAGGGATTTGGCGGCATGCTTTGACGCCATCTTGGATATCTTAGCTTCGCATCGGGGTTGGGCCAAATGAATATCCATTCAAGAAACTACAGATCCAGACGAATATTTTGGTATATGAAACTTGCTGTTGGCTGACATAGACCAGTTACCCCTCTAAATAGGCTAGTAAAATGGGCTGATTTGCAGCACTAAAAGAGAAAAAAAGGGTGACGACACTTTAATTTCTTGAAATTCCCACAAATGAAAGTATTCTTTGTCCCCAGCTAGATTCGAACCTTCAGATGAGGGGTATATGTAATTTACAGTGACCATAACCAATTAGGTATAACTGGAATTATTTATTAATTCTATGCGATTGCGATTATTTTTTATGATAAGTAAAAGATAGAATGTGATCTTTAGGCGCACTAATTTCTTGTACAAAAATGGATTTCAAGTTTTTACAGTATGTTTGTTTTTGTCGAAGTCATCAAACTCACTAATTTGTGACTATTCTAGGATTTATATAACAACGCTTTATACATGTATATGTATATTTTCAGTTCTGGGAGAAACAGCAAGGAAAGTTCCAGTGTTTTGTTCCCGAGTGTTAGGATATAACAAAGATAATGACAAATATTCATCCATATCAGATTTATATGTTATTTTATTTATTCTTAAAAAACTTAAACATTTCTATAGTTTTTCGTCTATTTTCATCAATGACTGACGATTGTTTTACCATGATACAGTATAATCCACATTCGAGAAATGCAATGCTTCTAGCTAGTGGTCTTTCATACAAACACGTGTATGTGAAACACGTGACTAGAGTAGAAAAGTTTAAAAGTGCAATCCAATTTAGAATAGAAATCATAAATATAATGTAATATTCACGCAATGCTCTCAGATATAGATTGCTAATGTCAAAAGTGAATGTGTAGGGTCACAAGAAAAACGCAATTATAAAGACGTCACGAGATAAACTTGCAGCGCAATATGTATATATAAAGACGGCACGAGAAAAACGTGCAGCGCACGAGAGAAAACATGCAGATGTACATTATGTCACAAAGAAATCGAGTATCACACCCGTGGACAATTTGCGTAGTGACATAAGAAAGACGTGAGACGTACAGTGGTTCAAAAAGCAACAACAAAAAATGGTAGTGATCAACAAGGATAACGAGAAGCGACATAGTACATAGGCCTGCTTTAGTGGTTGTATAAGCATAATTCTGTTGATATAATATATTTTTGATGAATACATACAAAATTGTTGACATATGGTGAATGACATTTGAAATTATGTAATATGTATATATTCGATTTTTAGTTTCTTTAGTAGGGATGTGCATTAAGAAAAAGACACAAGTGATTAAATCAATTTTATGTATTTATTTTTGCTGGGATACAGCGATTGGTTTTTGTGATATATTTAGAATTTTCTTGTTTTTTTTCTTCTTTTATATCAGTTTCAGTTTTTGGTATATCGTCATATACAAAATACCTTTATCCATATACAACATAAAATGATTTACAAACGGTGATTTTGCTGCAATTTAATTACACAGTATGACTGATTGCGTTATTTTCTTCATGTTATTTTTACAAAGAAAATAGAAAGTTGTTATCAGTTAACTTTTAGTTGTCTTTTTTTCACTAATTTCAAGGAAAAAAATGCCCTTTATTAGATACATGTACCTTTATGATAAAACATATAATTCAGATAAAAATATCAAAATAACGCATAGGAAAATTTAACAGTACTATTCTAAAAGTATACTATGCAACATTGAAAAAAGAAAGAATATGAATTTAGAATACAAGATAAAAGATATTAAACTAAAAGGTTAAAAAATAAATTCATTAAATTTTTCCCCCTTTTTAACAAGATTAATCAGCGTATGTTTATTTGATGCAGATAATTTTATCATACAAATATAAATAGAAAAAAATAATTGGTTGTAACAATTAAAAAAAATCATATATTATTACATGTAACTTAGTCAGTTGAATAAAACTTAGGAGGCAAATACGAGTTTACCTACACAATGTACGAGTACATGTAGAAATGTACAATCTGTACAGACCAGTTATTTCTCTAATATTTATTGAATGTCCATGTTTTCATTATATAGAGAGCTTAAGTATAAATATGAAAATAGAAGTGTTATCTGAAATGTAGAGTAATAATACCATGTGATGGATGTTTATTATTCTTATGTACAGTACAGTTTGTTTACACTAATACATACGAGCGTATTTATGTATAAATCGTTGATGTCTAAGTATATTTTGCTTGTTTCTATTTTGTCTATAAAAGTTTTGCGATTGTTTTTAGTTCGGTTTACGAGTATTTTTGTATTTATTTGTAAAATATTGTTGTCTAGAAATGTTCTACATATCCCTAGGAAGTAGAAATGGTTTTCTAGAATAATTGTACAGTAGAATGTAAGAAATCGGAAGCAATGTACAAGAAAATCTGTACTATGTATTATAGAATCGTTCTCTCATTTTAAGACATATGTTGTTTTCTTTTTCTTTTTTTTTTCTGTTTTTTTTTTCCGTTGTTGTTTTCTTTCTTCTTTTTTCGAAAAAATGATAAATCACATTAAGGACTGTTTGTAAAATAACATTAATATATTTTTTGGTATACATGATATTTTATGTTTTATTATTTAACAAAGATTAAATGATAAATGGGTAAATATTAAGAATTTGTCAGGAAATAAAGAATAACCCACAATAACGGTGTGACCAGTTCGTGTAGACAGTATAAATTAACATTAATCATTTTCATGAAAGAAAAGCTTTATTATTATTTTTGGCAAATGTGGTATGTTATACTATAACAGTTATGTATTATGTTCATATTTAACAATTGCATTGTCTGACAATAGATATGCCTTTGTTTTAATGATATCAATATTTCGTTTTAAAAATCTTTCAAACAGATATAACATACATCGTGCACATAGATATTCAAACAGAAAAGCAAAATTGAAAAAAAGTGTATTTAACAGGTGGTTTGTCAGAACAGAGTCCGACTACAGTTATTGTAAGGGAAAAGTTTAGATAGTGTAAACACTGGGCAGGTTTTAGGGTATCGGGTAGCCATTTACTGGTGGTGAACCCCGTCCACTAAATAATCTTTTAATTTCGCATTAATTAGCCGGATGCTAAGTTATTTGTCAACAAATATGTTTTATAAATGTGGCCCTTAAACAATATCCTTGCTGGCATTTTTAGCGTTTTCTGTCTTCCTAATGTTTTATAATAAGAAAGAATCGTATATTATTTCTCATTCCAAATAAATCAACTCGTCCCATAAATGTATAGTACTCGCCAGAGGCTACACTCGCATAACTCTTTGAAATAAGTCTGTGTAATATAACAACTCTTACAATATCATATATTTTACTTTTTACAATTTCTGTATACTTCAGACTACTTTTTACTTTAACGATTCGTTAATGACCATTGTAAAACACCAAGTTACTGTGTTTCTATTGACCGAAATTGTTTGTATTTTTATTAAAAAACTTGGATAAAAAATGATCAGACCGATTCATTCACCTTCCTCCCACTCTTTTCGTTACGCTGAAAGACCACCTTTTTTTCATTCATGATATGATTATTTTATGTGTTTGTATTTCCTCATATCACTATCATATTAATGTTACATGTTACATTTTTGAAATCTCATTGGCAAAATGTCATGCATTTAAATGTCTCTTTAAGTATTTATTCATACTCTGATATGCATCTTTAATTAGTAAGTATAGTGGTAATCTAAATTCTTACAGCATTATGCAATTAGAGGTAAAGTGGTGGGGTTTCATCAGTATATAAAATATAGTCTTAAGCTACACAAAACAACAAAAACTAACAACTAATAAAAACATAAGTATACCAAACTCTACATATTGGGAGCAGCAAAATATTATCTTACCAACCTCCAAATATTGATAAATGAAACAATGCTTAACATAAATCGAGCAACCAAACATAATGCAATCTCAAAATATTCACCCGGCCTTTAAATAATGACATAACCTCAACATCACCTCAACATAACGGAAACAACACAACGCAACGTTACCTATCTCCAAACACCCGTATAAATCTTAACATGATACCATTTTAAGAATAATGGAAACAGCAACCATAATATTATTAAACTCAAAATATGATACTACAACCTGTACATAGTGGTACCAATCTTAACAAAACGATACCAGTCACATCATGTTACAAAGAATATCATTTACCATCAATACATGTTACCAACCATACCAATTACCAGTTACCAACAAAACATGTTACCACCCATGTGTTAAAATATCAACCGTAAAACCAGACACCTGCAACCATTTTCTCCCCAAAATCAGTTTTAACCACCTGAAACTAGGCAAAAGTCAATTAAAATCCACACTATAATAAGCATGTGAAATATTACAATGGATGTATATTTTTATTGTTATGATACACACTGAATGATTGTTTATTGTTATATGTAAATAGGTCCACTTATTTTTGTCTTAATTTATGCTTATTTGAAAAGAATCATTAAAAGTTTTAAAGAAAAATATCTTGTGTTTTTTCTTATATTACATGTAGTTCACATATTATGGGACCTATTAACATTTTCATTGTTAATAATTATATATTTATCAAACTATGAATATATTTTTCTTAAATATGTTTGGGCGTGTGTTTAAGGTGGGACAAAAAGATATATAACAATATATTCATGGTTTGATAAATATATAATTATTAACAATGAAAATGAAACTTTCAATGTTGTATTAAAAGTTTGACTGAATTGATTGATATTTTTGTCTCCTTATTTTTACCCCCGTTATTGAGAAGTACACATATAAAGGGTATTTTTGAAAAAGTAAGTGCCTCAACATCATTACTTCTCAGGTATTCTTTAGTTCATATAAAAACATGAACCAGCGAAGTGCTGCTTAAAGATAAATCTGCGCAGTTAATTTCAGTTACTGTTAGAAAATGGTGGGAAATGAGAAAAATAAATAAAACTGCAATTTCGTAAAAAAAAGTTTATGTCTATTGTGATATGATTTATCAAGGAAGTTTTTTCAACGATTTCAATCCAAATGTTTTATTTTACTAGAAAATCATCTGATATGATGTCACATGAAGAAAAATGGTATGTAACCTAGTAGGGCTTGAGTCCACGATCCAAAATTATAGAGAAATAGAGAGATAGCTAGGTTGCAGCGCAATCTTAAAGGAACTTCACTAAGGATTTTTTGGTACCGGAAACATTTTTCAAGATTTTTATTTGTTTTGGTCGTCAGACCAAACAAATAATGGTAGCGAAATTTCAGACTCTAATGCTGTTAATTGCAAATGCCGAAAGTAGTCCGCTTTTTTGAAGCGGTTACTTCCCTTTATATGTAACACTAAGGCCGAAAAAGTCAGGGGAGATCACTGCGTAAATATAGTCACATGACAGCCGCATTAATTTTCAAGCAAAATAATTTCCGAATGGTCAAATATTTCTAATATTGTTTTATTCTTTATAGATCTACATGCTTATAGTAAGCGCAATGATTATTTACACAAGTGTTAAACAACAGATAGCGTCGTTACAAAACCTAATTTAGAATAATATGGTTTTCTTCAGACCGTAAATACATAAATTCACCGTGGCCGAGGGGTTTGCACGTCCGCTTAGGAAGCGAGAGGTCTGGAGTTCACATCCCACTTAAAGCAACTCATGTTTTTTTCAAACTGTTTAATTCAAATAAACATTGGATATCAGTGTTACAATTAGTCTTATAGCCTATCTACTACAATTAAAACACTGGAAAGCATTGGTGGCACTATACAAAAACAAATTGTTTTATAATCTCACAACCTTCAACTTTCTGACATTCTGAGACCCAAACAAATTCAGCGCCTTCTTTGCTTTGATTGTATAAATGGCTGTATGTCTGCATCAATAAGTGATGTGCACAATTTCAGATCATTTGCTCATTTCGTTTATCAGGGAAACTCAATTTTATTGTGCAAATTGACCCCAAAATGAAAAGCGTTGCAAGCCCAAATTCGTATTAAAAATCGATTATCAATTTAATTTGGAGCATATCTATTTATTATCTATTGCTTAATTTTTTATTTTATTTACACCAGTTGATTAATGAAAGAATTTTTAATAATATTACTATGTTATGCTATTGTACCTCAGTGGAGTAAGATGATAATGTAAGGGTATATTAAAGAGTGCAAAATTCGTGCGATTTTTAGTTGAACTAGTGGTGCTTTCATAATGTTGTTCCACACCGCTGTAGCAAACAAAATAAAAACAGACATGAGTTCTAGTGGTATTTTTGATGATAAATGTATTTCATGCTTGATGTATTGAGAGCATTACTCATGGATATATTACTTCTGAAGATTTCTGATCCGTTCTTGAAACAAACAAATTAATTATTATCATTGGTATAATAATAAGTTGTAGCAGATGGTACATACTATTAGATGTGGCAGATAGTTGTGGTAGTGGCAGGTGGTATTATTAATCATAGTGGTGGTAGAGGTAGTTATCAAAGTAGTGGTGGTAGTAGAAGAAGAAGTCTAGAAGTAGATGTGATGGTGGCGGTTTTGGTTGTGATTGCGGTGGTAGTTATAGTAGGGGTGGAAGTGGTAATAATAATAGTAGAAATTGTAGTGATGGTAGTGGATATAAAAGTAGTAGTGGTACTTTAAATAGAAGTGGTAGTAGTGTTACTGGTATAAATTGTAGAAGTAGAATGTAATGGTGGAGGTGGAAGTGATATTAATAGTAGAAGTGGTGGAAATGGCCATGGTATTAATAGTGATCGTGATGGTTGTGGACGTGTTAGTTGTATCTGTAGTGGTGGTGGTGTTGGAAGTGGTATAAATAGTAGTTTTGAGTAGGAGTGGTAGTAGAATTAGCTTAAGTATTGGTGGTGGTAGTAATCAAGGTGGTGATACTGGTTGTGGTAGCAGTGATAGTAATAGCGGTAGTGATGTTTTTTGTGGCAATGGTGGCTGTATTAGCGGTGGCCATTGTGGTAATGGTGCATCTTTAATAGCGGAAGTAGTCGTGAATGTGGTGGTAGTAAAAGTGGTAATGGTGGTGTTAATGATAGAAGTATGTGTCTTAGCAGCAGTATTATCATTATAATCATCATTGCCATTGTAATCATCATCGTTATCGTCATCACTGTAACTTAAATATTATAATACCTACCTCAACATAATGACACGGCGATGACAATATGAAACAAACGCGTATAAAATATGCTCACATAACAACTTAATACGAACCTTTACATTGAAACAATGAAACACGACGTTACCAACATTAAAATATTAATGCTTAATATAGTGATGCCAATATAAAAATCGGTTTAGAAGATACAATATTCTTTTTAAAATATGTATTTCTACAATTTTGTATAATAGCTCTATTCTCTGTTTCAGTGTGCCATTGTATATTTTTTCTTAAATAAATGGAACTTAGATGAGAAAATATTAAGTCCCCATTTAGGAAAATAACGTTCGTTCATGTCTCGAATATGAATTTTGTCGAGATATTTATATATTTTTCTTTTCTATTTTATTTTTCATTATTTTCTCATATAAAGAAACAGCCGAGTGGTGTGTGCTTTTCGTGTGCGAAGAACGTTGAGTCATGAGGATCTGCTGTCCACTATCTTATAAATCGATAGTTAAGTATTTTGATAATCTGTGCTGGGTTTTTTAAAAAAAATATAATATACACAGCCTTTTTTCTATTAAAAAAAATAGAAAAACTTGCTTCTTGGTTCTACTGCTTTGAACACACAAACAGAAAACATCTCTGTACAGAACAGTAGAAGAGTAGACAAGAATTTCAACGAAAGAACTTCAAAGTCTATTTGTTTTTATTATGTTTTTGTTATTTTTTTGTTTGTTTTTTTTAAATGCTACTATTAGATCTACCAAGTGTATTAAAGACATTAATACACGTCAGCGTAGGGCCGGAAGGTGATAATCGGCCCTGAATGAATAATGGCCCTCGGGCTAAAGCCCTCGGGTCCATTATTCATTTTGCGGGCCGATTATCACCTTCCGGCCCTCTCCTGCCGTGTATTAACCTCTTAATAATACGAACCTTTACATTGAAACAATGAAACACGACATTACCAACATTAAAATATTAATGCTTAATATAGTGATGCCAATATAAAAATCGGTTTAGAAGATACAATATTCTTTTTAAAATATGTATTTCTACAATTTTGTATAATAGCTCTATTCTCTGTTTCAGTGTGCCATTGTATATTTTTTCTTAAATAAATGGAACTTAGATGAGAAAATATTAAGTCTCCATTTAGAAAAATAACGTTCGTTCATGTCTCGAATATGAATTTTGTCGAGATATTTATATATTTTTCTTTTCTATTTTATTTTTCATTATTTTCTCATATAAAGAAACAGCCGAGTGGTGTGTGCT